>NW_027532420.1:2427788-2484862 GCF_008692635.1 Crocuta crocuta | reverse complement strand
TTATACGATATATTGCTTTCACTTATTTTCTTTTCATCAGGTGGTTTTTCATTATCTTGACGGTGTCCTTCACTGTGCCAAAGCTTTTTAATTGGATGTATTCTCAAGTGCTTATATTCACTTTTGTTGCCCTAATTAGAGACAGATTTGGTAACACCAATGTCCAAGAGCTTACTGCCTAGGTATTCTTCAAGAATTTTTGCAGTTTCACTGCTTGGATTTACAGTTTTAATCCATTTTCAGTTTATTTTTCATTTGCAGTCTAAGAAAGTGGTCCAGTTTAATTCTTTTCCATATAGCTTTGCAGTTCATTAAACACTATTTACAGAAGAGATTGTCTTTTCCCTGTTGTATATTCTTGCCTCTTTTGTCATAGATTAATTGACCATATCAGCATAGGTTTATTTCTGGGCTTTCCATTCTGTTCGCTTTATCTATATGTCTGTTTTTGCGCCAGCACCATATTATTTTAGTTCTTACAGCTTCTCAGTATAGCTTCAGATCTGGGGGTGCCCTACCTCTAGGTTCATCTTTCTCAAGATCACTTTGACTATTTGGGATCTTTGGTAGTTCCACAAATTTTAGGAATTTTTGTTCTAGTCATGTGAAAAATTTCACTAGTACTTGATGAGAATTGCCTTAAAAATATAGATTGCTTTGGGTGATATGGACATTTAATAATAGTGATTTTTTCCAATCCATAAAGGATAGTATATTTTTCTATTTATTTGCATTATCTTCCTTTTCATTCTTCAGTCTCTTAGAGGCTTCCATCTGTCTCTTACCTCTGGCTCAATCAATTCCTAGATAATTTATTCTTCTTGATGCATCTGTGAATGGAATTATTTTCTTAATTTATCTTTCTACGCTTTCATTATTAGTGTATAAAAATGCAACTGATCTCTGCATAGTAAGTTGTAGTCTGCATCCTTACTTAATTCATAGGTTCTTGTAGTTCTTGTGGCAGAGTAAGTAGGATTTCCTATCCATATTGTCAATATAATTGCTATGTGTATTGTCAGTACTTCAGATATTGACATTTTTCTTCCTTACCAAATTGGGAGCTTATTATTATTATTATTATTGTTGTTGTTGTTGTTGTTAATTTTGTCTGATTCCTGTGGCTAGGATTTCCAGTGCTATTTTGAAAAAAAAAAAGTGCGAGTGGGTATCCTTGATTTATTCCTGATCTTAGAGGAAAAGCTTTCAGGTTTTACCATTCAGTGTGATGTTAGCATTGGCTTTGTCATATATATTTCCTTTCCTATGTTGAGGTATGTTCCTTCTTTTTTTAAAATGTTCATTTTTGAGACAGTGGGCATGAGTGAGGGTGGGACAGAGAGAGGAGGACAGAGGATCCAAAGCAGACTCCATACTGAAAGCAGTGAGCCTGACGCAGAACTCGAACCCACAAACCATGAGATCATGACCTAAGCCAAAGTTCGATGCTCAACCAACTGAGCCACCCAGGTGCCTTCAGCTATGTTCCTTCCACACTCCCTTGGTTGAGATTCTTTTTTTTTTTTTTTATCACGAATGTATGTTGAATTTTTTCAAATTATTTTCTAACATCTGTTGAAATTATCAGAATTATTAATCCTTTATTTCGTTAATGTGATGTATCCTATCCACTATTTTGTGGATTTTGAACTTTACCTTCACTCTGGTATCTTTTTCACTGGATCATTGGAAATGAATGAACCTTCTAATGTGTTGTTTAATAGAGTCTGTTAATATTTTGTTGAGTATTACTGCATCTCTGTTTATCAGAGATACAGTACAGTAATTTGGGGGGCTCTTTGATTTTAGTATCAGGCTAATGCTCGTTGCAAGGGATGAATTTGGACGCATTTCTCCCTTTATTTATTTATTTATTTATGTATTTATTTATTTTTTGCAAGAGTTTGGGATGGAGAGAGAATAACTCTTCTTTAAATGTTTGGTAAACTTCATCTTTGAAGACGTCTGATGCCGGACTAGGATTTGTTTGTAATTTTTTATTCTCAATTTTACTAGTCATAAACTCAGATTTCCTATTTTTTATTCAGCTTTGATAGACTGTATTCTTAAAGAAATGTATCTATTTCTATATTACCCATTTTGTCGGCATATAATTTTGAGTAGTTGTCTCATAACCGTCTGTATTTCTGTGGTATCACTTATAAATTCTCTTTGATTTTTCACTTGACTCATATGTATGTACTTTTTTTCTTTGATTCTGGATACAAATTCATCAGTTTGTTTATATTTTTAAGGAACCAGTTCTTAGTTTCATTGATATTTGATCTTTTTTCCATGTTTGTTTATTTTTTGAGAGAGTGCAAGTGGGAAAGGGCCAGAGAGAGAGAGAGGGTGACGGAGTATCTGAAGCAGGCTCCAGATGTCACCAACAGTGAGATCATGACCTGAGCCACAGTTGGGATGCTCAACTGACTGAGCCACCCAGGTTCCCCAATATTGTGTCTTATCAGTCACTTTTTGTTTCCATTGTGATCTTTATTATGACCTTCCTTTTAACTTCGGGCTTTGTTTGTTTTTTGTTTTTTGGCTCTTTAAGTGTAAGTTTAGATGATTTACTTCAGATTACTCATTTCTCAATGTAGGCCTGTATCATTACAAACTTCCTTCTTAGAACTGCTTTTACTGCATCTCAAAGATTTCTTTTATAAGTTTGTTGGTTTGTTTGCTTGCTTATTTTGAAAGAGAGTGTTTGAGAGGAAAGGAGGGGCAGAGAAAGAATCTTAAACAGGCCCCATGCTACCAGCACAGAGCCTTCATGGGGCTTGAACTCACAAACCATGAGATCATGGCCTGAGCCAAAATCAAGAGTTGGACCCTTAACCCACCGAGCCACTCAGGTGCCCCCTTCCCAAAGATTTTGAACTGTTGTGTTTCCACTTTTATTGGTTTCAAAATCTTTTTCAACTTCCTCTATTGACACTTGTTTTGTGGCCTAACATGGTCCATTCGGGAGACTATTCTATGTGTACTTGAGCAAAATGTATATTCTACTGCTTTTGTATGAAATGATGTATAGGTCTGTATTAAGTCCAGGAGGCCTAATGTGTTAAGGCCAGTTTTTTACAGGTTTTCTGTCTGGATAATATATCCATTCATGAAATGGGTTATTAAAGTTGCCTACTATTACTGTATTGCTGTTTATGTTTTTTATTTCTATTAATATTGCTTTAGCCTTTCGGATGCTCCTATATTAAGAGCATAAATATTTACATGTTCTATATTCTTGTTGGATTGATCCCTTTATCATTACGTAATGCCTTTCTTTGTCGGCTATTGTTTTAATGTCATTTTGTCTGATACAATAATGGCTACCCCAAATTTTTGTTTCCATTCATATGGTATATTTTTTCCATGCCTTTCCTCTCAGTGTGTGTCTTTATGGTTTAACTGAGTCTCCTAAAGGCAAAATCTTGAAAGGGCCCTGTTTTGTTTCATTCAGCCATGTTTTTTTTAATGGAGCATTTAGTCCGTTTACATTTAAAATAATTGTTGACAGGTATATACTTAGTGCCATTTTGTTTTCTGGCTTTTTTTTTTTTTTTGTAATTCATTTTTGTCCCATTCTTCTGTTGCTCTCCTGTGGCTTGATTTTCATTGGTGTTATATTTAGAATTCATTTTCTTCTGTATTTTGTGTGTGTTTATTTACCATAAGTTTATACTTTGGGGATACCAAGAAGTTCACATAGAGCATTTTATGTGTATAACAGTCTATTTTAAAGATGATAGTAATTTAATTTTGAACACGTTCCAAAGTTTTTAAATTTTGTTTCCCCATCCATGTTTTATATTTGGATAAAACATTTTATATCTTCTTATTTTATGTATCTCTTAACTAATTACTGTACTTGTAAAATATTTGTTTTTTAGTATAGTGAACCCATAATGTTACATTAGTAATTGTATTTTTAAATAATTTTGCTAGTTGTTTTTTTTTTTTTAAAGTTTACTTTTATAGAGAAAGAGAGCAGGAGAGGGACACAGAGAAAAGGAGAGAGAAAATCCCCAGCTCCGGCCTGTCAGTGCAGAGCCTAATGCAGGGCTTGATCTCATGAACTGTGTGATCATGACCTGAGCCAAAATCAAGAGTTGGATGCTTAACCAACTGAGCCACCCAGGCACCACTACAACTTCTGTCTTTTACTTTTCATACTTTATAAGTGGTTGATCTACTACCTTCATGATTTTTTTTATTTTTCCAGTGACATTTTCATTTTTATATGATATCTTATTATTAATTAGTTCCTTTTATTTTTAGCTTAGAGAAGTCCGTTTAATATTTCTTGTGAGGCTGGTTTAGTGGTGATGAACTTTGGCTTTTGCTTCTCTGCAAAAGTCTTAATCTCCTCCAATTCTGAGTGATGATCTCACAAGGTAGAGAATTCTTGGTTGGCGGGTTTGCTTCTCTTTTAGCTTTGAGTATGTCATGCTACTCTTTTCAGTCCTGTAAGTTCCTGCTGAAAGATGTCCTCTTAGCCTCATGGGCTTTCCCTTTTATGTAGTACATTGGTTTTTCCTTGCTCTTTTAGGATTCTCTTCTTATCTGGGGGTGCCCGCGTAGCTCAGCTGGTTAAGTGCCCGACTCTTGATTTCGGCTCAGGTCATGATCCCACGGTCATGCGATCAAACCCTGAGTTGGGATCTTTACTGACCATTTGCATCCTGCTTAGGATTCTCTCTCTTCTCTTTTTGCCCTTCCCCTGCTTGCACTCTCTCTCTTTCTCCCAAAATAAATAAAACTTAAAAAGATTCTTTATCTTTTTAACTATAATGTGTCTTGATGTTTTTTCTCTTTGGGTTCATTTTACTCAGAACTCTCTGGGATTCCTGAAACTGGATATCTGTTTTCTTCTCCAAATTGGGGAAGATTCTAGCCATTATTTCCTCAAATATTTTTCTCTTCCTTTCTCTTCTACTTTAAGGACCCCTATATTATTAATGTTACTCTTCTTGATGTCCTTGAAGTCCCTCAAGGGATCTTCAATTCTTTATGTATTTCTTTCATTTTGCTGCTTTTTCAGGGTGTGTCCCATTGTTTTTGTCTTCCAGCTCACTGACCGATGCTTCTATTTCATTCACTCTGCTGTTGAATTTCTCTAGGGTGCTTTCCAATTAAGTTATACCTGTTGAGTACTTCGCATATTCTCTATATCTTAATGTTTTCACTGTGTTCATACATTCTTCTCCCAAATAATTGAGGACCTCTGTGACCATTACTTTAAACTCTATCAGGTAGGTTGCTTATATCTTTTCTATTGAGATGATGCTCTTGGGATAGGATTTGTTGTTTCTGTTAGAAACCTATTCCTTTGTGCTGTGCTACCTTACTGTCTCTTTGTGTTTGTCTGTAAGTATTTGGCAACATGGCTACCTCCCTCAGTCCTGAAGGAGTGGTCCTGTGTAGGAGCTATTTAATATGGCCCAGAAGAATATATATCCTGGCCACTAGAGTCAGGCATTCTGTGTGTCCCTCTTTTATGCTGTGCCTACCCCCAGCTGTGAAAAGGCCCTGACTGCTGCACGGAGAGATAGGGGCTTGGGGCACTCGTGCAGCCTGGTTGTATGAGTACTACTGCATTGGTAGTGTGGGGTTTGAGATGCCGGCCCAGCCCAGTTGTGGCTAGTTCCTTGTGTGGCTGGGTGCGGGTCTCTGTGTTTGCCAGGCCTGCTTATGGGTAACCTGCTGCGTGGGGATGGTGGAGTTCAGGATGTTTGCCTTGGCTGCTTCTAGCTCCCCTGCTGTGCGAGGAGGACTGGCCTCAGGGGACTTGTACGTTCTTGGCATGACGCATCCTTGCACTGGGTCTGGGCTCTGGGCACCCACCAATCGTGGTTCTGTGTTCAGGGTTCTTGCCCAACCCAGTTGTGGCTTGACCACTGCATAGTGAAGGCAGGGGTTTGGGACACTCCCCCAGGCCATTGTCTGGCTTGTTCAGGACTCAGGGAACCCACTCAGGCAAATTCTGCGTCAGCTGCTGAACAAGGATGTCGGGGCTCAGGACACTTGCTTGTCCTGGTTGCCGCTGGGTCTCTGGTTGGGTTGGCCACGTGCTGGGTGCTCACCCAGGCCGATTGCAAAGCTGCACAAGCAGCACACGTTCTCCAGTGCCAGCAGGCTAAAGGCCATGCACCAAAAATGGCACCCATAGTTGCAGCACCACCGAGTTAGGATGAGATTGCATAAATGGCATCTGCACACCCCTCCATCTCTGCCTAAAATGCCTGCAGGGGCCTGCCTCTGTCAGCCACTTGACAATTCGTAAGCGTATCTTTGTGGTTTATGGTCTAGGTGCTTTTCAATCCATTGCTCCCTTGCTGAATCTTTAGGCAAGTAGGTTTGTACATAAGCCCTTTTATAGTAAGAGTTCTATTCCCTATGTTTTTGTGGTTCCCCTAGTGTTAATTTTCAAAACCAGACATTTTGAGAACCTAGCTGTCTGGTGCCAGCACCTAAGGTCAGTGTGCCTGGCGTGGGGCAAAACCCCATCACTCCTCAAGGAAGTGCTTGCATTTTGGAGATCTTCCCACCTATGGGGTCACCGTGTCTGGTAAGAGGTCCCAGGTGAAATTGTGCCTCTCCTACCCTCATCTATGCCTCTTGTGTAGTAGAGGTGATGTTCACCTAGTTCTTATATCCTTTCCACTGGCAAATTATTCCATAAGTAGCTGTAAATTTGTTGTGTCTGTGGGAGGAGATAAGTTCAGGGTCGTCTACACTGCTGTCTTAAATCATTGCTGCTTGATAAAATTTTATTTTATTTATTTTTTTAATGTTTTATTTATTTCTGAGAGAGAGAGACAGCATGAGCAGGGGAGGGTCAGAGAGAGAGGGAGACACAGAATCTGAAACAGGCTCCAGGCTCTGAACTAGCTGCCAGCACAGAGCCCAATGCGGGGCTCGGACCCACAAACTGTGAGATCACGACCTGAGCCGAAGCGGATGCTTAACCGACTGAGCCACCCAGGCGTCCCCTAGATAAAATTTTAAATACTGAAACACAGAAGACAGTAGCCACTGCTATGAGCTGGATAAAGTTGAACTTTCCCTGGAAGTTTAAGTTTTATATGTGATAACAAATGCTATCAACTGTGTGTTCTGAAATAAAAAACTGTTAACTTTTGTAAAAGTATCTAGCAATACTCAAACTTCTACCACCCTAGTTTCCCTGCCAGTTTTTTTCTTCCACCAAAAAGGAAAAGAAAAAAACAAACAGAAAAACCTAGTTTAGCTTGTCATTCACACAGCCATGCAAGAGTTTCTCCTGGATGATGGGGCTCCTGGTGGGCTCAGTCCATCAACTGTCTCACTCTTGAATTCAGCTCAGGTCATGATCTCACAGTTCATGAGGTCAATCCCTGTGTGGGGCTCTGTGCTGACAGTGCAGGGCCTGCTTGGATTCTCCCTCCTCTCTCTCTGCCTCTCCCCTGCCCACACACAGACTCTAATTGTGTCAAAATAAATAAATAAAATAAATTTAAAAAACTTCTCCTAGATGAGTAGTAGGAAGGACAAGCCCAGCAGCCCTAATCTGGTCTGCTACATGCTATCGTAAACAGAGCTGCTTTCGTTTCATGCTCACTTACTAACTTACTAATTTGCTGTCTTCATGTTCCAGTGGCAAACAAAGGTGACTAGTTGTCGTAGAGCCTACACTTCCCACAAAGCCTAAAATACTTTTTGGCCCCCATAGGAAACCAAAGTTTATTGACCTCTGTTCCAGACAACCCTGACTGACTCCTTGAGGAAACGTGATACACACATTTCCCAGTGGGCACACAGAATATTGAAAATAAATGTAGTTGGGAGTCAAAATTTAATAAAATTCATTATTTTTACTGCTTTGGTCAAAACACGAAGTGAAATTGGCATCGATTCTGATGATAATTAGGTTTTAATTTTTTTCCCCACTGTGTTTATGGGTCTATAGGAGGACCAGTGGAGGATAAAATAGCTTCAAGTACAGTTGGGTGACATTTTTGTGCTGTGGTCCAAACTGCAAACATCAACACAGAGGAAAGTGCAAATATAGTAGTAGTAGTAACATACTTCCTAGATTAGGATACTAACTATAGACATAAATGTTCTAAGAAGAAAAATCTAGAAAGTGGTAGGATTTTATTTTATTCCTGTACTTCATTTATAGAGGAAGAGAGCTCAAAACTGGGCAGAAGGGCAAAGGGAGGGAGGGAGAGAGAGAGAGATTGATTGATTGATTGATTTTAACCAGGCTCCAGGCTCAGCACAGAGTCCAAGATGGGGATCAATCCCACCACTCTGGAATCATGACCTGAACCAAAGCCAAGACGTGGATGCTCAACCAACTGAGCCACCCAGTGCCTTGGGAGAGTTGGGATTTTAAATGAATGTGTTTAAATTGAGAGCAAGTTTCCTTAAAGTCCAGGTTTCCAGGAAAAAGGCTTCTGTGACGCTGATTAAAAAATAGTTATATGAGCCTGTGTCAACATTTTTCCTGGACTACACATTTCAGTCTTCAATCACGTTTCTCTACTTACATTTTTCTTCTCTAAATTACTTCCCTGACATTATTCACAGCCAAACATTATCTGGACCCGTACATTGTCAAGGCACGTGGAATTGTCATCTTTGTAAGTTTTTACTAATGTAAAAGACAAGTCTAACAAGCATAGCTTTGAAACAAATCCATCCTTCATTTGCGCAGTTGGAGCCAATTATTTAACTTCTATGGATCTGTTTATTTATATTAAACAGTGATATTAAAGAGATGGAATGTTTAGCCAAGACATTCTATCGAGTTTATTTATCACAGGGGTAAGCAGAGCAGTAGTAAATAGTCTTTGGAAATCCTAAAGGCATCATTAATCCTTGTGTTACCATGATTTTTATTCACCTTCTCCTGCAGTGATTTCAAATGATGTCACATTGTATTTTTTAAATTATTATTCAAAAGTTCATCGTTAGGGCATCTGAGTGGCTAAGTTAAGCCTTAAGCGTGTGACTTTGGCTCAGGTCATGATCTCACAGTTCTTGAGATCCAGCCTCTCATCCGGCTCTCTGCTATCAGCACAGAGCCCACTTCAGATCCTCTGTCCTCTCTCTCTGCCCCTCCCCCACTCACATGCTCTCCAAAATGAATAAACATTTAAAAATTATTAAAATAAATAAAAGTTCATTGCTAGACTATAATATTTTGGAATAAGTTTAATTGGTTCATTAATCTTCCGAAAATCACAGACTGGCCAAAAATTCTAAAACTTCCTTTATGACTATTTGGTGGCTATCATTCCACAGTGACATTTAAACATATTACTCAGTTAGGTATATAACACTAGGCTGAGTTGTAATCATTGTAAAAATGCCTCTGTGTCTGATGATTGAGCAGAATTTAAAGGGAACATCAGATAAAGCAAGATTTGTAGAAATGCATTAATTTCATGAAATCTCTCTGTGTACATATGTGTCTGTTTTGTGTTTAGATATTTACAAAGTATTGAAATCAGGATGATGCTAAAATAACTCCTTTGTACATTACAATACTGAAAGGAAAGAAAACAACATGCANAATTAGTCAGAATAAAATGCTTAATTCATAGCCTATTACAATAATTTTAATCATAACTTTATATTCCAACGAGGTAAAAATTTTAAATTGACCTCAAATCTTGAATTCTTCCATTTTTTAAAAATTAATGATCCCACCATAACTCATGAAGCTTAAGGAAAAAACAGGTATTTTTGTGTAACTGCGTGGCTGTATCCTTGTGTGTGTTTATTAATACCGCTGTCATATGGCTGTAGACATGGATATTTCCTTAGTAAGGATTGCCTGAATAAATGACTTTTAAAAAAGAAGGGCTGTTCTTTCCAAAGTTGTTTCCTTAATCAGCTGAGTTGCAATTAACACAGCAGCAGGACAGAGCAGCTGAAGGCTCTTTTTAACCAGAAACTTCTACCTCTAAAGGAAGCTCTATACCTAAACATCATTTGTAGGTGGAGGCTGGGTTAATTGCTTTTAATTAGTTACCTAATTACCCTAACTAGGACTGTATTTGTCTGACTTGTACCAGGGACATAAAAGCCTCAAGGCACAATTTCTTCAGCTGCACTATCTCTTTCCACAATCTTTTTACCTTTTCTTCTACTAACTAGCACTTAGCACTGCCCTTATGACCGTCTCTGGGATGTAAGAATATGAAGACACCTCTCCATTTTAATGTCCACTGCCTTTTCCCTTTACATTAGAAAACTATCTTTGCCCTCCGAGTACATGGCCCCTACAAGCAAAGTTATTTTTTGTGAGGTATCTGCTTGTTACCCCTTCTCAGTGAGGCTCATTTTGATCACTGTATTTAACATTGATACCACCTAACTACCTGTCCCCTCCTTTTTCAAATTTTACACGGGAGTGAGAATCCTCTATTAAGCTTTATTTTTATTTCTTAACTATTGTCGTTTGTATTGTCTGTATCCTCTCACTGTATCTGATGTGAAATCAAAGATTTTCTTCTTTTATTATTCATGTCTGTGTGCTAAGATCCCTGAAAATTCCCTGACATATATAGGGACTCTATAAAAAATAAGTGGATTTTTGAATAAATCATCCTATATACACTTTTTAAATCACAATGCTGTTATTTTACATGATCAGTTTGTGGATATGATAAAAGACCACTGACTACAGGGGAGCCGTGTGACCAGACTAGAAATTATACTTGCAACTTCCGCCTTACGGGCTGTTGCCATAGAGCATGCACCACTTGCCACATGTTAGAGAAAACTTTTTAAAAAATGTGTAAAGGTTTATATCATTGTTCTTTCTACTACACTTTTTAAATTATAGAATTGGCTTATTTTCTAAGGTGGTACTTATTTTTTGGATAAAATCAAAGGCAGTAAATAACAGGACTTTGTCTTTTCCCTTTGTTTTGTTTTGTTTTGCTTTGTTTTTGAGAGAGCAGGAACAGGGGAAAGAGGAAAAGGGAGAGAGAAAGAGAATCTTAAATAGTTTCCCTGCTCAGGACAGAGCCTGGCATGGGGCTCGATCCCACAACCATGGGATCATGACCTGAGCCGAAATCAAAAACCAGATGCTCAACCAGCTGAGCCACCCAGGTTCTCCTTTTGTTTTGTTTTTGTTTTGTTTTGTTTTTAATGTTTTTTAATGTTTATTTATTTTTGAGACAGAGACAGAGTGTGAGCCAGGGAGGGGCAGAGATCTAGGGAAACCAAAGAATCCGAAGCAGGCTACATGCTCTGAGCTGTCAGCACAGAGCCTGATGTGGGGCCTGAACCCACGAATTGTGAGATCATGACGTGAGCCAAAGTAGAGCACTTAATCGACTGAGCCACTCAGGCACCCACCTCTGTTTTTTGTTTTTAAAATAAAAAGACCATAAAGTAGAATATAAAATACGACCTGTCCATTTTTGAAGAGGTCACGGATCCTTGTTATCCCTTGACAGGCATTTAAAATGCTTTTAAAAAAAATTTTTTTTAATCTTTATTTTTGAGAGAGAGACAGAGCATGAGTGGGGGGAGGAGAGGGAGACACCGAGTCCAAAGCAGCCTCCAGACTCCAAGCTGTCAGCACAGAGCCCAACGTACGACTTGAACTCAGAAACCGCAAGCTCATGACCTGAGCCAAAGTCCGCACTTAACCGACTGAGCCACCCAGGTGCCTCAACAGGCATTTAAATATAGGAGGCAAAACCTTCCACTTAAAGGAGAGTTTTAGAAACATTTTCTTACGTAATTTAAGAAAGACAGTCAGAAAGATAAGCTTTTTGAAATCTTGGTTGGGACATTTGGGGTTTAAATTTGTACCCCAACCTGGAAGAGGAGAAACATATAATTGAGTCCTACATTAACCGCCTAGAAAAATCTGTGCTGCAATTTATTGCTCCATATAATTGGAATCACTTTTAAGAATGCATTATTTTTCTAGCTGTATTTGATTGTTTTCAAAGTGCCACTTACTCTGGTGTACTATTTCTTTAATAGTACATTTCTTGGTTAAAAATTGACTGTGATGATACCAACAATTAACATCTAATATTTCTGTTGCCCTTAGGATGTCCCTGTGAAAATTACGTTTCTCTCACTGTTAGCTAAGAGTCTAATTTGAAAAGGTGGCTCACTAAATAATAAAACAGGTAAATATGTTGGGAATTAGTTTCAGAATAACCACCGTCTGTGTATCATTAGAGCAATATAAGTTGTAATTGACTTCAAACCTTAAATTTTGGCAATGTTTGGATCAGAGTCACTGAAGAAGGAAGACCGCTTCAGAGCCGCTGACAGGTTCAAGAGATCTGTAGATCAAGGCTAGACCACAATCCACAGAGCCGAGAGCTGACAAAATCCCATGTGAGGCGAACTGGGCCCTGAGTGCGCAAATGCCAAAACCAGGATGGGCTCGGGGGGGGGGCGAGAAGGACGCTACCTCCTCTCCTCTGAAGGCTGCATTTCCACCCCATGACGCTCCTTGGAAGCTTTGAAAGTACACTCAGTCTGCAATTCCCTCCCTTCTCTTTTCTCTCACTCACTCTAACGAGGTTTTCTCCCACAGTCTCTTTCTTTTCCTCACACTCTTCTTGTCATTGCTTCACCATTTTCTTTGCCGATTCCTGATCTTTTCCCAGACTTAGAATATCAGCCCTTCCACCTCTTCCCCGCCTTTACTAAACCCTCAGGAAGAGCGTCCTGCTTTATGGTTATGAATTCATTCTACAGATAATTACCCCAAACTCAGTCACCTAATAACTTGTTGGACTTAAGACACAGATCTAGGAGACCTCTCAAACTGAGCAAGTCAGAACTCGGTGCCTGGTCTGCACTTTCAATATCTACTCCATGATCAGACTGGTTTTGAGAGCTCTACATTTCTAACCGTTTTAAAATATTTGTTTATTTTTGAGAGAGCGAGAGAAAGAGGGGATCAGACAGAGCACGAGCGGAGGAGGGGCAGAGAGAGGGAGACACAGAATCTGAAGTAGGCTGCAGGCTCTGAGCTGTCCACAAAGTGCATGAACCCATGAGTCATGAGATCGTGACCTGAGCCAAAGTGGGATGCTTAACCACTTGAGCCCCCAGATGCTCCCCGCCCCCAGCCCAGAACTCCACGTTTCTCACTGCTCACCCCACAGCGCTGGCTTCTGCCTTCACTTCTTCCCTTCGTACCCCACAGGCACCGTGGAAAGAAAAGTTTAAATTCTATTTTTATTCAAGCATAATTAATCTAAAGGGTGACATTACTTTCATATTGAGCACTGTAATGTTAGTTGTATCACTTTACTCCCCTCAAAACCCTGAAGTGCATTTGTCACCATTAGGCTATAATTTACAGTCCTTAATGACTTCATTACGTTTCCTTATCTTTTCCTTTAAGGACTGCCAACTTTGGTTTTTCCATGGAAAACCACTTAAATTCATATTTATGACTACCGTTACTTCATAACAGAAAAGACATTTTGCTACAAGCACAGAGTTGGAAGAACATTCTCAAAACAACAACAACAAAACAGTGTTTAAATTTAATTCTCAAAAAATCCTTACGTTAAGGGCTACGTTTCCTCTATGTACGTTTTGAAAAATTTTTTTGTTTTTATTGTTTTTTTTTTAGGGAGCAAATGAGTGAGGGACAGATAGAGAGATGGAGAGAGAGAATTCCATGGAGGCCCCTCACTGCCAGCATAGATCCCAGTGTGGGGCTTGAACTCAGAAACTGGGAGATCATGACCTGAGTGAGATTAAGAGTTGGTTGCTTTAACCTATTGAGCCACCCAGGTGGCTCTGTTTTGTTTTTTACATTTCTCACTAAATGAAATCATATGTTATTTGTCTTTTTCTGTCTGCACTGAGCATAATATCCTCTAGGTCCGTGCATGTTGCCACAAATAGCAAGATTCCATTTTTTTAATAGTTGAGAATTCTATTGTGTCTATGTGCTGGGGGTATGAGACGTATTTATCTATTCATCTATTAATCTTGGGTTACTTGCTTATCTTAGCTGTTGTAAATCACACTGCAATAAACAATAAGGTACATATATATTTTCAAAGGACTTTTAATTTCCTTTGGGTAAATACACAGTAGTGGAATTACTAGATTGTGTGGTATTTCTGTTGCTAATAGTTTGAGGAATCTCCATACGTTTTCCCCCAGGGATGTACCAATTTACATCCCTACCTACAGTGCATGAGCTTCCCTCTTCTCCACATCCTCACCAACACTTGTTACTTCTTATCTTTATGAAACTAGCCATACTCACAGATCTGAGATGATCGCTCATTCAGGTTTTGGTTTCACGTTTTGCTGACCTTTAGTGATGTTGAACATCATTTCATATAACTTCTTTTCCTGCATTACAAAGATTTTGGAACTTTGTATTTCCATATTCATTTGTTTCATCGTGGTTTTTATTTTCTTTGATTCTTTATTGAGCCGTTTATTGTTGAGTAGCATGTTTAATCTCAAAATGCCTCCTCACCCTACACCTGGGTGACTCAGTGGGTTAAGTGTCCAACTCTTGATTTCGGCTCAGGTCATGATCTCACGGTTCCTGAGTTTGGGCCCACATCAGGCTCTGCACTATCAATGCAAACTTGCTTGGGATTCTCATTCTCTCTCTCTCTCTCTCTCTCAAAATAAGTGAAGTTATATAAAATAAAAGAAAGTTTCTTTTTCCAGTTTTTGCCTTAAAATCAATTTTTGATTTTATATTGCTGTGATTGGAAAACATGCTTGATATGATTTCAAACTTCTTAAATTTATTTAGCCTTTTTATACAGCCTAATATGATCTGTTTTGGGGAATGTCTGATGTGCACTTGAAAAGAATGCATATTCATCTGTTTATAGATGGAACAGCTTCTATCTATCTGTTACGTTCATCTGGTCTACTACATCAGTTAAAGCTACTGTTTACGTTCCTATTGATAATCTGTTGGGATGGTCTATCCATCAGTGAAAGCGGGATGCTAAGTCCTCTAATACTGTTGTATTATGGTCAGTTTCTCCCTCTATGTCTGTATTAACAGACAATGCTGCTATATTGGGTGTACAGATACTTACAACTGTAATTTCCTCTTGTTGGATTGATTCCTTTATTAATATATAATATACTCTTTTGTCTCTTGTAAAATCACTTACTTTAAAGTCAAATTGGAGCGTGTGAGTGGCTCAGTCAGTTGAGCGTCCGACTTCAGCTCAGGTCATGATCTCACAGTTCATGGGTTCGAGCCCCACATTGGGCTTTGTGCTGACAGCTAGCTCAGAGCCTGAAGCCTGTTTCAGATTCTGTGTCTCCCTCTCTCTCTGACCCTCCCCTGCTCACGCTGTCTCTCTCTCTCTCTCAGAAATAAAATTAAAAAAAAAGTCAACTTGTGTCAGACAACAAAAATAAATAAAAGACATCTGAATTGGTAAGGAAAAAAGTCAAATTCTCACTATTTGCAGATGATAGGATACTAAATATAGAAAACCCAAAGGCTCCACCAAAAAGAAAAAGTGCTAGAACTGACCAACAAATTCAATAAAGTTACAGGATACAAGACTAAAGCAGATAAATCTGTTTCATTTCTATACACCAATAATAAAGCAGGAGAAAGAGAAACAAAGAGAGAATCCCATTTACAAATGTACCAAAAATAATAAGATACCTAGGAAATAAACCTAACCAAGGAGGTAAAAGGCCTATATTCTGAAAACTATAGAACACTGATGATCTAAATTGAAGATGACTCAATGAAATGGAGGAAAGACATTGCATGCTCGTGCGTTGGTAGCACAAATTGTGTTACAATGTTTATACCACCTTAAGCATTCTACACATTTAATGTAAGAACTATCAGAATACCAACATTTTTCACAGAACTAGAAAAAAACAATTCTAAAATGTGTATGGAACCACAAAAGACCCCAAATAGCCAAAGCAAGCTCGAAAAAGAAAAGTAAAGCTAGAGGCATACAATTCTGGACTTTAGGTCATAATAAAAATTTGTAGTAATCAAAACAATACGGTACTAGCACAGAAATGGACACATAGACCAATGGGTAAGAATAGAAAATTCAGATATGAACCCCGAATTATATGGTCAATTAATCTTCAACAAAACAGAAAAGAATATCCGGTGGGAAAAAGACAGTCTCTCCCACAAATGGTGATGGGAAAACTGAACCACTTTCTTACACCATTCACAAAAATAAATTCAAAATGGACTAAAGACCTAAATGTTACATCTGAAACCATTAAAAAGTTATGAAGAGAACACAGGCAATAACATCCTTAATATCAGTCATAGCAACATTTTTCTAGGTAGGCTTCTTGAGGTAAGGCAAATAAAAGAAAAAATAAGTTATTGGGATTACATCAAAATAAAAGCTTCACAGCAAGGGAAACAATTAATAAAACTAAAAGGCAACCTACAGGATGGAAGAAGATACTTGCAAATGACAGATCTGGATAAAGGGTTAGTATCCAAACTAAAGAATTTATAAAACTCAACATCCAAAACAAATACTCCAATTAAAAAACAGGCAGAAGACATGATCAGGTATTTCTCTAATGAAGACATCAGGGTTGGAACAGACCTATAAAATATGCTCAACATCGCTTGTCAGGGAAATGCGAATCAAAACTACAATTAGATATCACCTCACACTTAGATGGCAAAATCAATCACACAAGAAGCAAGTATTGGGGAGGATGTGGAGGAAAAGGAACCCTCCTGCACTCTTGGTGGGAACCCTCTGGCACTGTTAGTGCAGCCACTCTGAAAAAGACAATGGAGGTTCCTCAGAAAGTTTAAAATAGAACTATCCTATGATCCACTCAATATACTACTGGGTTTTTATCCAAAGGCTACAAAAACACTAATTCAGTGGGTTACATGCACCTCTATGTATATTGCAGCATGATTTACAGTAGCCTAGATATGGAAGCGGCCCAGTGTCCATTGGATTGATGAATGGATAAAGAAGTGTTCTGTGAGTGTGTGTGTGTGTGTGTGTGTGTGTGTATACATATGCAATGGAAGATTATGCAGCCATTAAAAAAGAATGAAGTCTTGCTATTTGCAACAACATGGTTGGAGCTAGAGAGTATAATAGTAAGCAAAATAAGAGAAAGATAAATACCATATGATTTCATACTTATGTGGGATTGAAAAAAATAAAAAACAGAGATGAACACAAAACTGTCGGAGGCCGGCTCCGACAGGTCCAGGGGTCCCTGAAGGATGGACGGTGTCGGCGAGAGAGAGAGTGAGAGAGCCCCGAGATTCTTTCCGATCACCAGACAGGCATCTCTGACCTGTCGGTTTTGGTGTCTTTATTTAAAGGTTCAAGAACAACAGGAGATCAGATAAAGGAATTTTTACAATGGGAAGCCTTTTGTGAATTACCTCAATCATAGTGAGGTTGAATTTTACAACCAAGGAAATAAGAGGATGTTGTTAATGAAAAATAGGATGACATATATATGTTAAGTCGTAAATAGTTAGGTTAGGAATTATTCTGTTTGGCTCTCAAGAGGATGAATGTTTTTGAACTGGTTAGTTTGTGGAAACCTATTTGATGCTGAATGTGTGAACACCACGGGGGCCCTAAATGTGTTAGCCTTTTGCTTTTGGGTTATGTGTTAGCTTCTCTTTTCTATCCTCATCCCAGCCACCTGTAAGGGAGATGTTTGCAGAAGGTAGGCCGTGGGGAAGGGACTGCCCTACATCATCAGTTAGAAGAAGCTGTACATGTTAAGTTCTACCCCTGTTTGTTCCTAAACTCTAAATTAGGCTCTTTGTCTTGGGGCCGGGCTCACTTGTCTTTGATACGCAAGGCCCATAGGAAGAGGCTTTTGACAATCACCCACAGAGCTCTCATCTAAAATCTCTTTTGTAAAGGCAGGAAGATGCTTTTCCTTATGTGGTATCTGTGTTCAGAATATGGGTCTGATATGGAATATCGTGAGGCCTGGTCGATACCAGCAGGCTCATTTCCAACATGAGCCAGTAGAAGCAGAAGGAGATTCCGGTTTTTGTGTCTCATGGCAGGAGCTGTGCAAACACTGCCATTTCCTTGCTGTGACCGCCATCAGAGAGGCCGGTGCGGCTCCCAGCACAAAACCAAACTCCTCTCTACAGAGAACGAACTGGTGGTTGGTGGTTAACAGAGAGGAGGTGGATGGGGGGATGGGTTAGCAGGGATTCCGGGCGCACTCATGGTGAGGAGCCCTGAGGAATGCATAGAACTGTTGAATCACTCTGTCGTACACCTGAAACGAACATAGCACTATGACAACTAACTGGAATTACAATACAACTTTTAAAAAGTCTATTTCTGATACAACTGTTGGCATGCTTTTTTTTTCATTTCCACTGCATGATACATTTTTCTATCCCTTTCTTGCAGTCTCCAGTCTCTATGTGCCCTCGGGTCTGAAGTGAAACCTCTGTAGGCAGTGTATAGATGCGTCTTGGTCATTTTGTTTTGTTTTGTTTTAATCCATTCAGCCATCCTACTTGGAACACTTCCTCCTTTCACATTGTGATTATTAATACACATGTACGGCCATTTAAAAAACATTGATTCTTTGTTTGTTTACATTCTATTCTATTCCTTTCTTGTTCTCCTTGCTTCCTTCCCTTATGATTTAAATTTTAGTGTTGGGCTTAGATTCATTTCTCTTATTTTTATGTATATATTACAGGGTTTCGGTTACCATATGTTCACGTATAACACCCTATCTATATGGCAGTCTATTTTAAGTTGATGGTTGCTACAGTTTGAATGCATTCTAAAAACACTGCATATTTACTGTCAACTCTCCATGTTGTATGTATTTGGTATCATGTTCTATATCTTTTTATTTTGCTTATTTCTTAATAATTGTAGGTGTACTTGATTTTATTTTTTCTTGTAACTTTCTCATGAGCTTTATAAAATTATTGATCTACTAACTTTATTATATGTTTGCTTTTACCAGTGAATTTTTTTTCTTCCGTAATTTTTTGACTTATAGTTAGGGATTTTCGTTTGGTTTTGGTTTTCGGGTTTTTTCTGCGGGGTTTTTTGGGGTTTTTATTTATTTGTTTTTTTGCCTTAAGAAGTCCTTTTAGCATTTCTTGTAAGGCTGGTTTTGTGGTGACGAATTCCTGCCTGGAGCATCCTTGGTTACAAGTTTATTTCTTTCAGCACTGTGAACGTACTGTGTCACCTCCTTCCGGCCTGCAAAGTTCCTGCTGAAAAATCAGCTGCCCATCTTATGTTCCTTTGCACGTAACTAGTTACTTTTCTCTTGCTGCTTTTGTGTCTGGTTGTGGATCTGGGCGCATCTTGTGTGGACCTCTGTGCTTTCTACACATGAATGTCTATTTTGTTTCCCAGCCTAGGGAAGTTTTCAGGTATGAATTCTTCTAATACGTTTTCTTTCCTGATTCCCTTCTTGGAGCCCTATAATATGAATGGTTGCCTACTTGATGTTTTCATGTATGCCCCTTAGCCTATCCTCAGTTTTAAAATTAGGTTGTTTGTGTTGTTGACTATGGATGACTTGTACTACCCTTCCAGATCTCTCATCTTTTCTTCTACGTCCAGTAGGCTGTTTTCTCTTTGTTGAAGTTCTCACTGAGTTCATCCACACTTCTCCCCAATTTGATGAGCATATTTATGACCATTGATTGAACTTTTTTAGATAGGTGACGTATTTTTCACTCAGTTCTTTCTCTGAAATTTTGTCTTCTCCTTTGATTCAGAACATAATCCTTTGTTCAGTCGTTGTGTGTGTGTTTTTCTCAAGATACTAGGTAAGTCAGCTACTTTTCCTAGTCCTGAAGGTTAGTAGTTCTAGTTAAAATACCCTGTCGGGGGGGGGTGCTGGGTGGCTTAGTCGGTTAAGCCTCCGACTTTCGCTTAGGTCATGATCTCGCGGTTCGTGGGTTCGAGCCCCGCGTCGGGCTCTGTGCTGACTGCCAGCTCAGAGCCTGGAGCCTGTTTCAGTCTGTGACTCCCTCTCTCTCTGACCCTCCCCTGCTCACGCGGTCTCTCTCTCTCTCTCCCTCTCTCTCCTGGAAATAAATAAAACATTAAAAAAAAATTTAAAATACCCTGTGGGACCCAGTAGCACAACCACCCCTTGCCACCAGAACTAGGTACTCCAGAGGTGTCCTAAGTGTGGGCTGCACGTTCCCTTCTGTTGTTTCTGGACCCTGACTGCCTCAGGCAACTGTGGATTGGGCTTTCCCCAGATCAGCTAGCTGAGAGTCTCGAACTTAGCTGCTGTGGGCCTACCAGGAGGGTGGGGATAGCCCCTGGTGTGGCTGAATGAAAGGTCTTCCTGGTTAGGAGAGCTGGTCTTTCCACCTTCCTGGGCATGTGATCATTTTGGCGAGGTCCTGCTCCTGACCAAGGCTGCCCATTGAGTGTCACAGGTGGGAGCCACTTTGGAGGGGTGCCAGGTATCCAGGTTGTACGGGCAAGTCTGCATGGAAATACTGGGGAGGAAACAGCAAAGTGGAGAGAGTGTGTCAGAACGAGATCACCAGTATCAGGCCAGGTGGACTGAAGGAGGGACGGCAAGGAAATGGTTCCCATCAATGTTTTTCTTCCTGGAAAAATTCCTATAGATCCCTGTTCTTTCACTACAGGTCCTAAAATTAATAAATCTTCATATGAGATCCAGATACTTTTCAAACTGCTCTCTCTACAGGGTTTAAGAGCAAGTTAGAAAGTGTGCAGGCCCTTGAAGAGCAGAGTCTGAGATTCTTACAGTCTCTGTTTCTCCTGTGGATAAGGAGATTTCAAAATCTCCTTCACTGATTTTCAAAAACAGACATTCTGGGGGCTCATCTTCCCAGCCCATGACCCCTGGGTGGGGCAGTCTGATGGGGAGCTGGAGCCCCATACTCCTCAGGGAGGGTTTCTGCACCTCTGATAGCGTTTCCAGTGGGGGTTGCAGCTCCAAAGACTCTGCCCCTCTTACCCTCCACAGTGTGGCTTTAAGAAAATATCTTCAGCTTTAGAACAGCTGCCCTGATTTTCTTCAGGTTGTTCCCAAAGTTGCTGCATTGTAGTTGCGGCCTTGGTGTGCACATGGGATGAAGGGTGTGCTCTAGATCTTTCTGCTGTCCTTTCTTCCCCTCCTCTAACCTAATTACATGTCTCACTCCATTTCCTACAATTACTCTCCTTTCTTTACTCCTCCTCAGCCATGTCAGCCTTTGTTTCTCACAATGCTAAGCACACTCTGATGTGAGAGCCATTTCAGTGGCTGTTTGCACTATGAAATTTTCTTTCCTCTAGATATGCCTAGAGATCTTTTTTACTACTTCATCCTTGTTCAATACCACTTTCTCAGTGAAGCTTTCCAAAGCCATCATATATAAAACTGCAAATCCTCAATGCTCTCCCTTCAAAACACTCTTGTAACTTTCTTTCCTCATAGCATTTAAAAGAAATGATATAATGTACTTAATTAAAGTATTCAGGGTATCTTTTATTTCTTCACCAGCTAGAGTGTAAGCTATAAGAGGACTGGAATGTTTGTCTGCTTTATTTTTTAAAAATTTTTAATGTTTATTTTTGTAGTGTTTATTTTTGAGAGAGAGAGAGAGAGAGAGAGAGAGGGAGACAGGTATAAAGTGGGCTCTGTGCTGACAGCACAGAGCATGATGCGGGCTCAAACTCAGGAACCTGCAATAATGACCTGAGCTGAAGTCAGACATGTAAGCAACTGAGCCACTCAGGCCCCCTGTCTGCCTTATCTTTATCTTTTTTATCACCTCTTGGTGATAAAGATACAGTGAGCACTTAATAAATACTTGTTGAATTAACCAATATCTAGTCATTTGTACTTATATTATTGTACAAAACTTAGGGAACATTTACAAAAAGCCAAATTTAAGACAATAGAGAAAATCTTAATTGTCAAAGATAGGAAAATTAAGTATCACATTCTCTGATTAAGATGTAAAAAAGTATTTTTTGAGTTTATTTATTTTGAGAGATACAGAAGGAGTTGGCGAGGGCAGAGAGAGAGAATCACAAGCTGGCTCCAAGCTGCCAGCACAGAACCCAATGTGGGGTTTGAACCCCAAAACCGTGAGACCATGACCTGAGCCAAAACCAAAAGTCAGATGCTTAACTGATTGAGCTACCCAGGCCCCCCCAAAATTAAGATTTTTTAGAGTAAGAAAAACAAGGAGATAAAATTCTGTATTGCAGGGAATTTTGAGTGTCCTGAACAGTTGTTCGTGAGGACACAATTATAACTGAAATAATGACAATAAAAAGTCACTTCAGGATACAAATACTCTTAAGCATTAAAATCAGTAAGTTAGAAGAATGAGCAGTCTAACAAATATAAAAATAGAAATAATTTTATTGAAAATAGACAGTAAATAAAAATAGGCAATGAGCTTCTATGAGCAATAAAAACAGGAAAATATATAAAATTTTGAAATTTTATATGGATAAAACAGAAAATTGAAAAATGTCTAAAAAGTAGTTTAATCAGATTTGAAAACCTTTATGCAATTGACGAATTTTAGAAAAATTAAATGGCTGTCCTCAATTCATAAAATCTCAATAGGCCAACAATTATAAAATAATTGTAAAAGTTATCAAAATCTGAGCACCTGATAAAGATAATGCCCAGAAAATTTTATAGTTTAATTACCTAATCTAAAAAGAACAAATTAGTCTAATACTGTTTAAACTTTTCCACAGAAAAGATAGTTTTTAAAACAGTTTTACAAAACCAGTGTTAGACTAATTTATAATTGGAGTTGGAAGGGAATTAAAAAATATTGGATAAATTTTCTCTAAGATAAGGTCTTGTTGAACAAGAATAAATGTGATTAAAGATGACTACATTCACCATGCATAAAACATTTTTCAAGGCCAAAATACCACCAACTATATCAGAATGACTAAGGAAAAAATAGAGCATTTGCAACAGAACATTAATAAAACAAGAGCACTCACAGAAAAGGTATCTAATAGAATCCCACTTACTGGTAAAGCCACGTAATTATATTGAAACTACAAAGGCAAATGTGTAGCCAGAGTTGTCTACAAGAATATTCACAGCAGTAGGATTTATAAAGGCTAATAACTGTAAATATATAAAATGTCTAATAATTGGGGAAAAAAGTAGTGGTAGACTCTTACAGTGTACTGTGTAAGAAATAAAAATTAATAGCTAGTTCTGATCGCATGAGTAAATTTCTCAAATATAAGAAAGCATGATTCCATCTATATAAAGTTAAAATTTGGCAATAAAAATGTATTTTGTTATAGTCAGGATAGGGTTAAATAAGATACAGAGAGTGGGTTGGATCTAAGATGTTTCTGGATTTCTGGCTATTTTTATTTTATTTCTTTGGTTGCATAAATATGTCCTCTTCTGAATTTCTGTTAAGCTGAGGTTCACTTTTCTAAACGTAGGTGTTTTATAGCAATAAAACATTCTGAACATACAAGGTAAACAAAGAAATATCTCTAAGAGTATACAAGAAACTGATCAAAAGGAGTTTTTCAAGTAATTTAAATGGAAGAAAAATGCTAGGGATATTGTAGTTGCATAAATTTTTTAATATTACAAGTCTGTACCTTTTCATCAGTTTGCTTGTATAGATATGCACATTGTTGTTAACAAGTTTGAAACAGATTTTTTCAAAATCCTGTATTTGACTTATTTCTCCAGTAACTATTATGTTTGGAATGCTTTTCCAGACTTTTTTTTTAAACTTATGTGACCTTAATTTCATAGAGAAATACCTATTTTTTTGTGTGTATTTGGTGGTGTTCATATTCTATTTACAGTATACAATTTGGTTTAACAATAGGGAGATCCTTCTATAAAAGAATCAAAGTTCTACCTTATTCTAAGTGTGAGAAGTAGATCACAAATGTCCCTTTTGCTGACTTCTTAAATTATTACTAACAATTGCTTGTTATTGAGATAATCCTCCTTGTTTGCCATCTTTTCTTGTAATATCCTATCAATCATTTTCTTTCATTTCTTAAGAACTTTAGATCTCTGTCTACACTCAATCTCTGCTACTCTGTCATAATTCCCAAACATTTCAATGTTCATATACTCTTCTTCATATCTTGGCTTTAGGAATATTGTCATCTTCTCAAATGACCCTTCCCTCTTCTGAACTCTAGACACTAGTCCCATGGTCACACCTATGGGTCATTATGACCAACTGTTACTCCTCCATAATCCCAAATTTAAACCTTAAATGACCATCCACCATCTTGTTTCCTTCTCACTTTACCCAGCATTACTTGCTGTGGTATTCCATTTTCAACAGTGTGTAGATCATACCTGAGCTTTCAATCCATGAAAGGTTTGTTTTTGACTTCCCATTGCATGGCCTTTACTCCCTCCTTACCTGCCTAAATTCTAAAGAGTCTGAGCTGTACACAAAGGTCACCAGGGTTTGTGACTTAGCATCATCATCTGCAACCTCCAACAGAGTAATCAGAGAGCCTAAATTTTCTGTATTGCAGTTTCCTCAGCTGCATAAATGGAGAAAATCTAACATCTACCTCATAGGGTTATTAAGGCATTTAAATGAGTGAATAATCATAAATATCTTAGAAGAGTACTTGGCATATTGTAAAGATATGTTACTAATGAATAATAATCTATTATAATAATTACCAAATAGTCTCGAATTTGCCACCTTTCCTTTCATTATCCTATGCATTGTGGAAAATATTAACTATGGGTAAATCTACCTCTTGACCTTCTCAGTGACCACACCAGTGCAGCTGAAGGTGGCTAAGGAAGGGGAAAAAAAAAAAAAGTTTGCTGAGTAATCTCACTTTTGATTCATGATTACTGATTCCACTGGCCTTTTAGCTTTATTCACAATTCTACATTTTATCTCCATTTACTCTGCCATTCTCTTAAGTGTCAGTCTCCTGCTTTATCCTCATTCCTCAAAACTCCTGGCATCTCCTGTCCTTTCCTAATACTGCTGCTGACTTCTTTTTTCCCTTCTCTCTGCGAAAACAGAAGAAAGCATATGAAAAATTCTGCAAGCTCTCAGTCCCGTCCATATTCATGGATTTGTGCTCATACAATTTCTCCTCTTAGAGTGGTTGAAC
This sequence comes from Crocuta crocuta, assembly GCF_008692635.1. Lineage (NCBI taxonomy): Eukaryota > Metazoa > Chordata > Mammalia > Carnivora > Hyaenidae > Crocuta > Crocuta crocuta. The sequence goes on along the minus strand of NW_027532420.1, from coordinate 2,459,747 downwards.
TCTTCTTGTTCCTAGCTAAGGCCAATATTTTTTTATGTACTTAATCCTACCTTTTTATATTACTATCTTAACCTCTATCCTGGACCTTTCTATTCAGCATATTACTTAATTTCAAATTGCTACCCATAACAAAATCACCACCCTGCCCAGAAACCAGTCCTTTTAGCTCTCAGAAAACATTCTGCTTTGCATTTTCTCTTAAATTTACCCACATGTTCACCCCTAGACACTTAGAAAGATCCCCAATACCATCTCTATTAATACTTAGAATATGTAATTCCCAGATGTGCTCTTAGGACTACTAACAATATTGAATATTTGGGACATTTTGCTGCTGACACCACTTGACACTGTTACGCATATCTTTGAAAGACTCATTCTACTGGCTTATAAATCTGAGCTCAGTCCTGTTACTGTTTTTCTTTTATATCTATACAAAATCCATAGTTGATTTTCTAGTTTCACCGTTTTAAATTGTAATATAGTGTTAACTCCCAAACTAAGAAATCCAGATTAGTGTTTTCCTCTGAAATGAGATTTATATACAGATCCCCTACTTCAGTTTTCTCTTACATATGTATTAGATCTATCAAAGTTAACAAATCCCAAGCTGACCTCTCAACAGAACTCCTGAACCAGCTCCAACAGCAGTACTTCTGATCTCTCTGTAAAACTCACCTAAAATTTTTCTGTTGCTCTGACCAAAAAATCTTAACATTATTCCTAACTGTTGTTTTTCTTGCCTTCTTTCTAGGAAATCGTACTTTTTTTCGACATTCAAAAGTATCCAGAAGTAAATCCCTTCCACACTTTACCTGGTCGCAGTGGGCAGTATCTTCCCCGGCTTGCCTCCTAACTGGTCTTCCCTCTTGGGCACTCGCTCCATTTCACTCTGTTTTCAACGTGCAGAAAGAGTGATTCATTCCGGTACGGTGTGACATAGACCATGTCATTCCTCTGCTGAAATACTTGGATTAACCACTGATCACTCATATTCAACACCGACTTCCTTGCGATAACCTGCACAATTCTCTAGGAGCCGGCCACCTGTATTTCCCTTCTTGCTTGCTCTGCTCCAGTCACAGAGGACTCTACGATTACCTGAAAATATGAGGCATGCTTCCCTCTCAGGGTCTTTGTCTTAGTGTTCTCCTACTAGGCGGATGCTTCCCATCTCCTCAACCCCCTGCCCGGAGAGTCCCAGGCAAATCTCCAGTTCCTTTAAGTTACTCATAGTAACCTTTTCCAGCATACCCCCTTGGTTAATTTCAATGCACAGAAAAGTCTCTTTTTTTCTGCTCTGTTTCTCTTTTAAACCCACAAATTTTAGCCCTTCGTATTTGTGTTGCTAGTCTTCCTCACTGGAATTTAAGCTGAGTGACATAACGCTGGCAACTATAATAATACCTGCCATAAATGGTAGTATCAGCCAAGGCCATGGCCAGCAAAAAAATAGAACGCACGCTGGAATCTAGTAATCTGTTGAATTATCACTCCGTGAGGGTCAAAGGGAGGGGGCAGAAGTGCGCTGTAGCGACTGCCATCTCATTGGAGTTGTGGCTTAGGTATTGTGATCCAGCCAGCCCATGACACATTTTTGCAAGGAGGGAGCTTGGGAATACACCCTTTGGATTGCAATCTCCTTTCTGTGATAACATGCGGGGCATTTCACTGCCCATTTCCAAAAGGAAGCTAGATGACAAGGGAGCTCTTTGACACAGTGGAGGGAGATCTGGAGAGTAAATTGAAGATACATAGCATAGTGTTCAATAAGTAATGGTGAATGAATCCTTCACTGAATATCTGGGTAAATGCCCATGACATCCAATTAACCTTATTTCTATAGAAGTGTAATTAGTAAGCTCAAGGAAATTTATATACTAATCAACGGGAAGACTGCAAAATAGCATTCTAAAAACAAGAACAATAGAACCCTATCATCTTACCAACAATGTATAGGCTATGAATTTTCTACCAATCATTTCAAAGATATATTTCAACACTGCAGTTTCCTATTGATAATGTAACAAGCAACACCTAAAAATGATTGTGAGGAACAGCCTAACAATGATGAATGGAAATTGGTGCATAAACACTGTGGTTTCCTTGCCCCTCAAGCGAGCTACTCGTAGACATGATCTAAATAATTTCCCAGAAGTCTATTCCAGGTCTGAGATGCAGGTGACCACAATGGCATTGTGGTCATTAATGCAAACTTTATGGGATTCTGTTTCGGGTCTCACTTCTTCTCTTCCCTATAGGAGCTTTTTTCCGGTTCTTTGCACATTGCCCTCAAATCTTTTGTTTGAAGATCTGCTTTTGTGGGAATCCAAGACAGGCCAGAAAATAATCCTCATTTGAAAAAACATGCTATGGAAACTTGACTCATGAGGGTTAATGGCCAAATAGTTGTTTCTTCAAAGAAATTTTATTTCAGTTTTATGACATTATAGTTTTGGTATGTGTGAGGGAGGTTTTTAAAAATACTCGTTTGCGTGTGTTTTTTTTTTTTTTAGGTGTATACTCAGTTTTATTTTTTATTTTTTTTATTTTTTATTTTTTTCAAATAGTTTATTGTCAAATTAGTTTCATAACACTCAGTGCTCATGCCCACAACTGCCCTCCTCCATGCCCATCCCCCCTCCCCCCACATCCATCAGTCCTCAGTTTTTGTCAGCATTCAAGAGTCTCTCATGGTTTGCCTCTCTCCCTTTCCCCCACCACTTCCGCCTTCTTCTCCCCCTTGTTCCTCCATCAAGTTCCTCCTAATCCTCCTATACGTGCAAACATATGATATTTGTCCTTCTCTGCCTGACTTATTTCGCTCTGCATAACACCCTCAAGGTCCATCCATGTTGCTACACATGGCCAGATTTCATTCTTTCTCATTGCCATGTAGTATTCCATGGTATAGATAAACCACATCTTCTTGATCCATTCATCTGTGGATGGACACTTAGGCTCTTTCCATGTTTTAGCTATTGTAGAGTGCTGCTATGAACTAAAAATACTCGTTTAAAGATCTTCTATTTGTTTATATTTACATCTATGGTAACATAGAAAAATAAATGGGGAAATCTGCTTCTGGTAGTTCAGCACTATGTAATCGAAGTTGGACATGGAAGCATGGTGAGTGAATTCAAATATTGTATGTAAATGCAACTTTGATTCTGAAACACCTTTCCTTTCAGGTCATTTAGATAATGTCTAACATTTTCTTCTTGGTGAAAATCCACACTCATGTTTAGAATTATTACATTCTGTATGGCTGCTATAAATATGTAGATAACATAGCAAAGTATATTTTTCTGTATCCTATATAGTTATAAAATCTGTAGAGAGTGATATAAATATTATTGCAAATAGAGGTTCAAACTTAAACCAACACCTTAATATATTAACGTTAAGTTCATTAATTGAAAATGTATTACATAAACATGATTTAAAACATGACAGGTAAATTATGTTAATAAAGTGATGTTCCTTCTCTTAAATTATATCTTCATTTTATTGGTTGCTCATATGCATCTTTTTAAAAGATTTGTTTTTTAATTTTTTTTTAATGTTTTATTTATTTCTAGGAGAGAGAGAGACAGCGTGAGCAGGGGAGGGTCAGAGAGAGAGGGAGTCACAGACTGAAACAGGCTCCAGGCTCTGAGCTGGCAGTCAGCACAGAGCCCGACGCGGGGCTCGAACCCACGAACCGCGAGATCATGACCTAAGCGAAAGTCGGACGCTTAACCGACAAAGCCACCCAGGCGCCCCTGAGCAGATTTGTTTTTAATGTTTGTTTCTTTTTCAGAGAGAGTGAGCATGAGCAGTGGAGGGTCACAGAGACAGAGAAAGGGAAAAAGAGAAAGAGAGAGAGAGAGTCAATTAGAATACCAAGCAGGCTCTGTAATATCAGCACAGAGCCCGATTCAGGGCTTGAACTCACAAACTGTGAGATCATGCCCTGAGCAGAAACCAAGAGTCAGATACTTAAGGGACTGACCCATCCAGGCACCCCATATGCATCTTGGTTAACTGTTATACTCTTTTACTAACTGTATTAGAATTTAAAATTGCATTTTTGAGTGCAACCCAACTTAAATTATTTTAAGATAGAAAAACGTGTTAAATACACATATTTTATTATAGTTTGTAAAACCTTGTCTTTAAATCAATTCAAGATTTTTTCGGCAATTTATATTGGAATGTTTCATTAATTAAATTGAAATTTTCCCTCTGATATGATAGAACATTGAGAAACAATCTTTAATCAACCGACCAAAATCAAGGTTTTCTGTTTTTGTTTTTTTTTTGCAAACCATTGTTGATCACATCAAAGAGACTTGATATATCTTTGATTAAAGACAGAATAGTTCTTTGCAGATAACTAGTTTACCTTTTGAAGATTTTTTTAACTCATAAGATAAGTTAGTAATTAAGGAGGTCTGGATGACAAGTATCAATTCCTCATAAAAAAGGTAACTAAAATATGAACAGCATTAAAAATATATAAGTACAGGAGTATGATGTTTAGCTTGCTTAAATTGAACTTGGATTTTATTTGTGTGTAATACAAGAATGAAATAAAGTGGAATCTAAAATGTGTTACATCCAGGAGGTAAGCAGAAGATACTTGCTTCAAGCCATACTTTATCTTTCATCATCTTTGATAGATAGATACTTTCTTGAATAAATTTGTTTTTCCTCTCAGATTTGGAACATCAAGAGGTGGAATGAAAGCTGTTGATCTTAAAAATCATGTCTAGAGGCATCTGTGTCAATGCATACAGTATAAACATGTATAAATATACTGATGCTTTTATATAGCACATTCTTCCCATATTCTTCCTTAAGTGAATCCTCAGGCATTTTGTAAAAGGACATTTCACTTCTAATGAAAAAAATATTAAACTTATACCTATGATTTTGGTAATTATTTTGATATACCCATGATTTAGTCAGGATAACCATCCAATGATTAGTATGAGAACAGTGCTAGATAATAACACAGCTGTATTCAATTGACACAAAATACCAAAGACAGCTATCTATGTTTTATAAACTTAGTATATTCAATGGGCAGCATATTTCTGCAGATTATTTTTAATTCTAGCATAATTAATGTAGAGTATTGTATTAGTTTCAAGTGCACAAGATAGCGATTCAAAAATTCTATACATTACTCAGTGCTCAGTGTATTTTTAAGTGTACTCTTAATCTCCTTCAACCATTCCGCCCATCCCCTACCCAACTCCCCGCTGGTAACCACCAATGCTCTATATTTAAAAATTCTTGATCTTGTTTTCTGTTTTTTTTTTTTTCTTTATTCATTTGCTTCTTAAATTCCACATATGAGTGAATCCTATGGTATGTGTGTGTCTCTGACTTATTTTCTCTAGCATTATACCCTCAAGGTCCATACATGTTGTTGCAAATGGTAAGATACCATTCTTTTTTATGGCTGAGTAATATTTCATTGTGTATATGTATGTGTGTGTGTGTATATATACATATATATATATATTTCATCTTCATCTGTGAGTGAACATGGATTGCTTTTATATTTTGGCTGTTGTAAATAGTGGTGCAGTATACATAAGGATATATATTTATATATATCCATAAACATCTTTAGAGGTATATATATCTCCCCATATATATCTATAGATATCAATACCTATATGTATCTATAGACATATATGGAGACATAACAATAAATACAGATATATTGAATTAGTGCTTTTGTGTTCTTTGGGTATATACCCAGTAGTGGAATTACCCGTCATAAGGTAATTCTATTTTTGTGAGGAACTGGGTCCATACAGTTTTCCACAGTGGAAAACTGTATGGACCCAGTTCCTCACAAACCTTATGCTACACCATTTCGCATTCCCATTATATAGCACATTCTTCACTGCAACAGTGCAGTCGAGTTCCTTTTTCTCCATATCATGGTTTTAATTTTAGCTATTCTAACAGGTGTGAGGTGATATCTCACTGTGGGTTTGATTTGCATTTTCCTGATGATGAGTCATGTTAAGCATCTTTTTTGTGTGTCTGCTGCCTATCTTCCCATTTTAAATTGGATTATTATTTTTGGTGTTGAGTTATAGAAGTTCTTTATATATTTTGGATACTTGCTCCTTATCACATATGTAATTTGTAAATATCTTCTCCCATTTAGAAGATTGTCCTTGGTTTTGTTTATTGTTTCCTTTGCTACATAGAAGGTTTTTTTTTTAACAAATTTTCTTGTTTGATTTTTTAATGTTTATTTTTGAGACAGAGAGAGACAGAGTGTGAGCAGGGGAGGTCAGAGAGAGAGGGAGACACAGAAGCCAAAGCAGGATCCAGGCTCTGAGCTATCAACACAGAGCCCCACGCAGGGCTCAAACCCACAAGCCATGAACCCATGACCTGAGATGAAGTCGGACACTTAACCGACTGAGCCACCCAGGTGCCCTGCTGTATAGAAGGTTTTTTTTTTTTTTTTTTTTATTTTTATGTAGTCACGGTAGCTTGTTTATATTTTTGTTTCTCTTGCCTTAGGAGACAAATGTAGAAAAATGTTATAGCCTGTGTCAGATCACTACTGCCTGTGCTCTCTTCTAGGATTTTTATGGTTTTAGATCTCAAATTTAAAGTCTTGAATCAACCTTGAGTTTATTTTGTGAGCAGCAAAAGGAATTGATCCAGTATCCTTCTTTGGCAAATTACTCCCCAGTTTTCCAAGCACTATTTATTAAAGAAACTTTTTTACATGACATATTCTTGCTTACTTTGTCAATGATTAATTGACCATAGAAGTCTGAATTTATTTCTGGATGCTTTTTTTTTTTAAATAGTTTATTGTCAAATTAGTTTCCACATAACACCCAGTGCTCATCCCCACAAGTGTCCTCCTCCATGCCCATCCCTCCCTCCCCCCAACATCCATCAGTCTTCAGTCTGTTTCTCAGCATTCAAGAGTCTNCTAGAGTCCTCTGATTTGCTCATTTTAGCCACTCTGACTGGTGTGAGGTGGTATCTCAGTGTGGTTTTGATTTGTATTTCCTTGATGAGGAGGGATGCTGAGGATGGATAGAGTTCACAGGGTTTTATGGGGTGCCTGAGTGACTCAGTTGGTTGTACATCTGACTTTGGCTCAGGTCATGATCTCACCATTTGTGGGTTTGAGCCCCACGTCAGGCTCTGTGCTGAATGCTTGCTACCCTGTTTCAGATTCTGTGTCTCCTTTTCTCTCTGCCCCTCCCCAGTTCACTCTCTGTCTGACTCTGTCTCTCAAAATTAAAGACAAAATGTAAAAAAAAAAAAAAAATTAGAATTAAAATTAAAGGGTTTGTAGGGTTTTCTATATATAGTATCATGTATCATGTCATCTGTAGATAGTGAACATTTTACCTCACCCAATCAATTTGGATGACTTTTATTTCTTTTTGTTACCTGATTTCTATGTCTAGGACTTCCAGGACTATGTTGAATAAAAGTGGTGAGAATGGACATCATTGTCTTGTTTCTGAACTTAGCGGGAAAGCTCTCAGGTTTTTTTCATTGAATATGAAGTTACCTATGGGTTTTTCATATATGTTGAGGTATGTTCTCTCTAAACCTACTTCATTGAGAGTTTTTATCATTAATGGATGTTGATTGGCCAAATACTTTTTCTGAGTCTATTAAAATGATCATATAGTTTCTGTCCATTTTCTTGATGTGATGTATTCATTGGTTGATTTGTAACTATTGAACACACTGGCATCCCCAGAATGAATTCCACATGATCATGATGAATGATTTTTTTGAGTGTATTGTTGAATTTGCCTTGCTAATGTTTTGTGGAGGATTTTTTCATCTATGTTCATTAGAGATATGGGCCTGTAGTTTTCCTTTTTTGTAGAGTCTTTATCTTGTTTTACCATTAGGGTAATGCTGGTCTCATGGAATGAATTAGGAAGTTTTCTTTCTTTCTTCTATTTTTGGTATTAACTCTTTAAATGTTAGTAGAATTTGCCTGTGAGCCATCTGGTCTTGGGCTTTTGTGTGTTGGGAGTTTTTTGATTATTGGTTAAATTTGTCTGCGGGTAATGGAACTGTTCAAATTTTCTATTTCTTCCTGATTCAATTCTGGGAGGTTATATACTTCTAGAAATTTATCTCTGTGGCATTGGTTATTGCTTTTCTTCTTTTATTTCCGATTTTGTTTAAGTCCTCTTTTTTGATGAATGTGGCTAAAGATTTATCAGTTCTGTTGTTCTTTTCAAAGATCTGTTCTATTTTTAAGTTTATATTTCAATTATTTCTGCTTTATATTTATTTTCTTTTACTGTGTTTTGGGATTTGTTAGTTCTTACTTTCCTAGCTCCTTTATGTATAAGCATAGGTGGTCTGAGATGTTTCTTGTTCTTTGAGATAGGCTTGCATCTCCATAAATTTCCCTATTAGAAAAAGTTTTGCTGTATCCCAAAGATAATGAACCATTGTGTTTTTATTTTCACTTTAATTTGTCTCTTTGTATTTTTTTAATTTTCTCTTTGGTTTCCTGGTTGACCCATTCATTGTTGAGTAACCTCTTATTTAACTTCCATGCGTTGGTGCTCTTTCTAGATTTTTTCTTGTGGTTGATTTCAAGTTTCATAGGATTGTGGTCAGAAAAGATGTATGACAGAACTTCAGTTTTTTAGAATTTGTTGAGACTTGTTTGGTGGCCTAACATGTGGTCTATTCAGGAGGATGTTATATGAGCCCTTAAAAAATGTGTATTCTTTTGTTTTAGGATTCAGTTGTCTGAGTGTATCTGTTACACACCTCTGGTCCAATGTGTCATTCAAAGCTGCTGTTTGCTTGTAGATTTTCTGTTTGGATAATTTATCCATGGATGTACCCATGGTTTTAAAGTTTCCTACTATTATTGTATTACTATCAATTACTTCCTATATGTTCGTTACAAGCTGCTTTATGTGTTTTGGTGCATCATACATATTTGCACTTGCTACATATTGTTGGGTTTTCCCTTTTGTGCTTGTCTAGTGTTTTCCTTTGTGTCTTAATATAGTCTTTGTTTTAAAACCTGTTTTCTCTAATATAAAGTTCCTGACCCAGCTTTAATTTTACTTCCATTTCCAAGTTAAATGCTTTTCTATCCCTTCAGTTTCAATTTGCATGTGTCTCTAGGTCTGAAATGAGCTTCTTGTAGGCAGCATAGGGACAGATCTTGCTTTTTTATCCATTCAGTCACCTTCTTTCTTTTGATTTGAGCATTTACCCATTCACATTCAAAGTAACAGTTGATAATTAAGTACTTACTGCCATTTTGTTATTTTGTTGTTTTGTAGTTCTCTGTTCTTTTTCTTCTTGGTCTCTTCTCTGGTAGTTGTACGGTAGTGATTTCTGTAGTGATCTACTTGGATTCCATTCTCTTTATTTTTTGCATATCTATTACTGGTTTCTGAACTGCAGTTATCCTTGGGTTTATATATAGCATCTTTTGCATATAGCAATCTATATATACTACTTTTCTTGCCCCTGCTTGTAATCTTTTCTTCCATAAAGTTTTCAGCTATTATTTTTTCTTACTTTTGTTCAGCTTAATTACTTTCCATTACTCTGAACACTGATCTGTTTTTCTGCTACCTCTAGTCTATTTATTACCCTGGGTATATTATTAATTTCAATGACTGAGTGCTTCATCTGATGGATTCTATTTTCTGTCTCTTTTTTTCAAGGGTCTCACTGAGGTCCTTCACTGTTTTCGTCAAGACCAGTGAATATCTTTATGACCATGACTTTAAATTCTCTGTTAGGCATAATACTTACCTCTGTTTCATTTAGTTCTTTCACTGTGATTTTATCCCGTTTGTTAATTTGGATCATAGTCATGTTTCCTCACTTTGTTTAACTCTGTCTGTTTCTATGGCTTGGGAAATCAGCTACATTTTCTTTTCTTGAAAGTCATGGCCTTACGGGGAAATATCGTGCAGACCCTGCAGTGCAGTGTCCCCTGTTCACCAGAACCCACTGCTTTAGGGGTGTCTCCTTTATGTGTTGCATGCACACTATTGTTGAGGCTGAGCCATGTTCACCTTCAGTCCAGTCATCTTCAATGACTGTTTGGGGCCAAGGGGGCAGGGAGGAAGGGGGGAGGGGTGATTAGCCCCTCTGTTAATGGGCCAGACTTGAGTAGGATAAGATTAGGTATTTGTCTGTACTGCGGTCACAATGAACACGGGGTGCTCTCCCTGAGGCTTTTATTGGTAGGTGGTGCCTGTAGTCAGGTCAGATGTGTGCCCCTAGCCCATTATTGGGGCTAAGTTGAAGTTACTGTGTTTATCTTCTCCTTTCTCCAGGGAAAGAGCTACTCTGGAGTGGTGCTGGTCACTAACAGGGATGCTTGCAGGATGCTGTACTTGGGGTGTTTTGGATAGACTCCTGCTGAAGGCAGGTTGGATGGGCGCAGGTCCACAAGAGAACTCAGGGGCAGGGTGCACAGTGTTAGCAAGGTTTGCACACGTCTGCTGTGGGAGGAGACCCGAGACTTTGGAGAACCGCCAAGGGCAGGTTGGAGGGGGTGGCTCTGCTGAGAATGCTGGGGCAGGTTGTCAGCAAGCTGGGCGGGGNTCTAGGAAAGTGAGTGGGGAGGGAAGTGGCCCCCGCTAGCTCCTCTATTCTTGGACGAGTCTCCTAGAGACTCCTGCATTTCCAGCCATATTCTGAGATTACTAAATAAATTTCCTTCTTCTACGCCCCAGGAATCTTTCACACTACTGCCTCTGTCAGGATGTGAGTGGGGCTGTTTGTTGTACTGTCTCTTCAAGGGTGGGGACTCACTTTCCTATCCCGTCTGGCTCTCTTTGGGCCAAGTCAGCAGATTTTTAAAGTTTTGGGTGTTAAGCATTGCTGTTTGTAAGAACTGGCAAACTTAAGCCCCTCTGGGTTTCAAAGCCAAATGTTACTCAGACTTGTCTTCACAGTGTGGGGCCTTATGCCTGTGGCACTTGGTGTGATGTCTCCTCTCCTCTGTGGTTGCAGTGCCCCTCCTATGGTCAGGCTCATGGGTCACTTTGGTTTCTGATCACGTCTCTATCCTTGCTACCTTTTCAATCTAGCCTTTTCGCCGAAATTAGCTGCTGAGAGTTTGTTCTGCCAGCCTTTGGGTCATTTTCTGGGTTGTTTACACTGATGGGGTTGTTATCTAGGTGTATCCGTGGGATGAGGTAAGCTTAGGATTCTCCTGTTTTGCCATATCCAGACCCCCTAGACAGCACCCTTTTTAGACTAAAAACCATTTTTGTATTTTTGAAGAGAAAACACATCACTTTATTTTACTCCTGGTAGTACCTAGTTAAGTAAGTTTCCTTTGAAGGCCGAGTGTCCCTGAAGCAATAGTCTTAAGTAAGCAAATAGCACTCCACTAGCTGCGCTGTTACAACTATACTTCTGCATTGTAAAAGCTTAAATTAAATGAATAGTAGTGATTTAGCTTTAGAAATATGGAGTGAAATCAGATAATTAACAAAGTTGTAGAAGAGAGAATCATTTAAATAGACAATTTATGCTTCCTCTGGAATGAGAGCTACTAGTTAATTTCCCGTTTTGTAGACTCTGGGCCCAATTTTAAGACATTTAACACGCGAGAGAGTAATAAAGAAAAAGTAATAACTAGGTACAGTATGCAATCTGTTTTGGAAAAACATTGGCACAAACAAGAGATGTGTCAGCAGTTTCTGTTATTTGAGAGTGTAGAAATAGTAGAAAGTCCTTCACTATGGGTTATATGAAAAAAAGCAAAAGAAATGAAAGAAAAAATGAGGGATTTATCTAACATAACTATCAAAAGATGGGTTTAACCATTTACATTAAGTTGTCATTGTTTTCTCATTACCAAATTATCTGTGTAGTATTTATCCCTGTAATATTTGTGTTGTTCTGACACACATAGCCTGGTCACAGTGGAGACTTGGGCCTGTGAGCGTTTGATAGGGGGATATAAAAGCTAGGCGCTTGACATCGAGTCATGCCAATTGCAGAGTGCTATTCAAACTCAGAAATCAAGCTGAGCCCCAGCTATTTGTCTAACTTTTTATGTCTGGTTTCTTTCTATCACTTCCTTGCCCATTCTATCAGAATTCACACTTGGAATAAATGATTTATGTAAAAATTTCTTTTTTAAGTTCTGACTTTAGTAATCAGCCTTTAGAGAATGCAAGAGATAAAATTAAACATTAGAATTACATATAGTACAGATGGCCTACAAAGTTATTTTAGGATTAATGCCTTAAAGAATATTTTTTTCTCTTCTATGTATGAGCATTTTTTGGGTGTTCTTACTCTTACAGTTAGATTTTACTGCTATTACTGCTTAATAGCATATTCTTGAGGTAATTACTTATTAAAAACTGAACTCTTCAATATTAGGATAGTCTTCAAATTACAGAAAATTTTTAAAGATGGTGGAGAGTTCCCATATAGCCCACATTCCATTTCTCCTAAGTCAGATGATAAATTCTGATAATTCTTCAGCTATTCGTGTTAGTGTGGCATGTGTTTGTAGAATTCTTGAATTTTAACATGTCTTTATATTTAAAATGGATTTCTTGTAGACAATATATAGTTGGTTCATGTTTTTGATCGATTCAAAATCTCTGTCCTCTAAGTGGTATACCTGTGTCATTCACACTTAAGATGTTGGTAATTGATAACTAGTTCTTGCATTTGCCCTTTGCTTTTATTCTCTTCTTTCACTGTTCTCTTTGGATTTAATGGAGTATTTTATATGATTCTGTACTAACTCCTCTCTTAGCATATCAAGCATATCTCTTAGCATGTCAAAAATTTTTAATTTTATTTTTAGTTGTTGTGCAGTATACATTTTACTGCTCTAAGTTGTTTGCGGCATACATTTTAATTGCTCTAAGTCCACCTTTGAGTAATAATACATCACTTCATGCATACTGCAAGTACCTCATGACTGAATATTCCCAATTCCTGTCTTCTGTCTTTTGGGATACTCCTGTCATGCATTTCTCTTATCCCATATGCTATAATTATTCAGTACATTCTTTAATTTTTTTATTTAGTATAGTTGACATACAATGTTACATTAGTTTCATCCACAGTGCACTGATTTGACAATTCTGTACATTATGCTATGCTCACCACGATAAGTGTGGTCTCCATCTATCACCATACAATGCTATTAAAATATTAATGACTATATCACTCTACTGTACTTTTTTCATCCTCATGACTAATTTTTTATATTCACTTAGCATAATAATTTTAAGGTTCATCTGTGTTGTCACAAATCTCACGTTTCATTCTTTTTTATACCTGAGAAATTTGTCTGTGTGTGTGTGTGTGTGTGTGAGTGAGAGAGAGAGGGAGAGAGAGAGAGAATCACAACTTCTTTACTCATTCAGATACTGATGGGCACTTAAGTTGCTTCTATAAAGTGATTATTGTAAATAATGTTGCAATAAGTGCGAAGATACATATGTCTTTTTAAAAAATTTTAAATATTTAATTTTGAGAAAAAGAGAGTGAGAGACAGAGCATGAGTTGGGGAGGGGCAGAGAGAGAGGGAGACTCAGAATCTGAAGCAGGCTCCAGGCTCTGTGCAGGGCTCAAAGTGATAAACAGTGAGATCATGACGTGAGCCAAAGTCTAAAACATAACTGACTCATCCACCTAGGTACCCCTGCATATGTCTTCTCAAATTAATTTTCATTTTGGGTGTGTAAATACACTGTACTGGAATTACTGGATAATATGGTATTTGTATGTTTAACTTTTTGAGGAAACTTTATACTGATGTCCATGGTGGTTGCACCATTTACATTTCCAACAATAATGAATGAAGTCTCCTTTCTCCACATCCTCACCAACTCTTGTTACTTCTTGTCTTTTGGATACTATCTCTTCTGACAAGTGTAAGATGGAATCTCACTTGATTTTAATTTGTATTTTCTGATTTTTAGTGATGTTGAGCCTCCTGTCATTAGCCATCTGTATGTATTGCTCAGACAAATGACTATTAAGGTCGTGTGCCCATGCTTTAATTGAATTATTATTTTTTAGTGTTGAATAGTATAAATTTTTTAAATATTTTGAATATTAACCCTTTATTTCATACATCATTTGTGAATACATTCTCCTATTCACTAGGTTGCCTTTTTGTTTTACTGATATCCTTCACTGTGCAAAAGCTTTTTATTTTGGTATAGCCCTATACTTTATTTTTGTTTTTCTTTCTCTCACCTGAAGACATGATTCTAGAAATAATGTTGCTAAAGCCAATATCAAGAGCTTAGCATCTTTTCTTTTAGGAGACTTATGGTTTCAGGTGTTACATTTTGGCCTTTAACCCATTTTGAGTTTTATTTTTGTGTATAGTGTAAGAAAGTGGTTCAGTTACATTTTTGTGTTATATAGTTTGAGTTTTTCTAGCACCATTCATTGAAGAGACCATCTTTTTTCCCATTGCATTGTCCCTTTTGTCATAGATGAAATGGCTATATAAGTGTGGGTCTATTTCTGGGATCAATATCACATTCCATTGATCTATGTGTCTGTATTTTGTGCAGATACCATACTGTTTTGATTAAATTACTCTGTAGTTTCTCTTGAAACCTGGGATTGTGATATCTCTACTTTCTTCATCAAGATAGCCTTGGCTATTCAGGATATCATGTGGTCCCATACAAATTTATGTATTGTTTGTTCTGTGAAAATGGCTATTAGTATTTTCTCCAGGTTTCCATTGAATATGTAGATTGCTTCAAGTTATACGGTCATTTTAACAATATTAATTTTTCCAGTCAAAGAGCATTGTGTATTTTTCCATTTGTGTGGACTTCAAGTTCTTTCATCAGTGTTTTGTAGTTTTCAGAGTACAGGTCTTTGATCTTGTTTTTAGGTATTTTATTATTTTTGGTAAAATTGTAAGTGGGATTATTTTCTAAATTTCTCTTTTTACTACATTGTTATTTATAGAAATACAGTATATTTTTGCTTATTTTGTATTCTGCAACGTTACTGAATTTATTAGTTATAATAGATTATCTGTAGAATCCTCAAAATTTCTACATGTATTATCCTACCATTTGCAAATAATGACAGTTTCACTTCTTCCTAAGTGAAATACTTTCATTTATTTTTCCTGTATAATTGCTGTGGCTAGGACTCCCAAAACCATCTTGAATAAAACCAATGAGAGGAATCATCCTTCTATTGTTCTTGACCTTAGAAGTAAATATTTCCATTTTTTCTCCATTGAGTATGATATTAGCTGTGGGTTTTTCATATATGGATTCATTATTTTGAGTTATGTTTTCTTTATAAACCCATTTTGTTGAGGGTTTTTATCACAAGTCCACGTTGAATTTTGTCAAAGTCTTTCTTCATCTATTAAGATGATCATAGGGGTTTTATTATTCATTTTGTTAATGTGATACATCACATGGATTGATTGGAGGATATTTAGCCATCCTTGCATCCCCAGAATAAATCCTACGTGATGGTGAATGATCCTTCTAATGTATTCTTGAATTTGGCTTGATAATAATATGTAGAAGATTTTTTGCATCTGTGTTCATCAGGCAGAATGGCCTGTAGTTTTCCTTTTTTGTAGTGTTTTATCTGGTTTAGGTATTTTTGTAATAATGGCCACATAGCATGAATTTGGAAGTTTTCCTTCTTTCTCTATTTTTTGGAATGGTTTGCAAAGGATAGGTATTAACTCCTGTTTATGTATTACTCCAATACTATGTTTGGTAGTTTGGCCTGTGAGGCCATTTGGTCTTGGACTTTTGTTGGGAAGTTTTTGAACATCAATTCAGTTTTGTTACTAGTAATTGCTGCTTTCAGATTTTTTATTTCTTCCTGATTCAGTTTCAAAAAATTCTAGAAATTTATTTAGAATTTCTTCTAGGTTTTTCAATTTGTTGGCATATGGTTTTTCATCGTAGCCTCATAATCTTATGTAATTCTTTGAGGTCAGTTGTTACCTGTCTACCATATCTGATTTTGAGTCTTCTCTTTTTTTCCCCTTGATGAATCTGGCTAAATGTTTACCAATTTTGTTATCCTTTCAAAGAACCAGCTCTTGTATTCATGGACATTTATTTTAAGGTTAATTTTTTTTTCTCATGAGCTTTGTTATGTTTGCTGACCATTAAATGTATTCATCATTTCCATTACAGCATTTTTTTTCTAACATTTCATTTTAATACTTGATTAGAATTTTTTCTTTATTTACTCTTGAATGTATGCATGTTGAACTACTTTTTCCAGTATGTCACTTTACATATTAGTCATAATTTCTTAAGTTCCCTAATGGATAATTCCAACATCTGTTTGTGTCATATCTGAGTCTTGCTCTGATATCATGCCTGGCAACCTTGAGATTGTTTGTTCAAGGTCCATACTGGCTTTGTTTCTCTAGCTAAGAGTTAGACATTATTTGCTGTAGGTATATGTGCCAGAAATTTCACATTTTTCTGGTCTTTGTTTTGTCTTTCCTCTTGATTTTGGGCTTCCCTATGTATTCCTTCTCAACTGAGAGTGCATCTTGATGCTTTTCAGCTATAAACCATTGTTATTTTACTTGTGCTCTATCTTGGTAGTGCTAAGGCACAGAGTAGAAGTGGTGTTGTGTGATCTTGATTACGTCTCTGTCTCTTAAGGAGCTCATCCCTTGTGAATGTGACCTTCTTATGTTTGTCTTCCAAATTTCTTCTCTGACTGCATTCCCTAATGTACTGTTTCGAAGCCTGGAATCTTAATGTCTTGGGGGTTTAACCTCTCATGAGATAGGAAGGATAGAGGGAGTCAGAGTAAAAGTAATGAACTCCACCCAATCTAGATAAGTCTCTGGGAAAATTTTTCTTCCTAGAGATTGGGTATTTGTCATGGAGAAGTTTCTGGGTATATTTCATAATGACTACTTTTACCTTCCCCTTTCTAGAGCCAAGGGGAAAACTTTCTTATATATTTATCATTATAACCAGCCCACAGAGGTATAGGACACTTCTAAAAGTATTGTTCCTAGGAATTTTTACTGCAATATAAGTCTCCATTCCTTCTCCAGAAGTTCATCAAAACTACTTTCAGTAGTTACTGCTCCAGGTGAGGAAATCTTGGCTGGGTATCACTAGATAAGCCCCCATCTCTTAATTTCACAGTTGCATTTTGTCTTGTGAGCTCTGTTCCCTTACGATCCTGAAAGATTTGCTGACTGTCAGTTAGTCCAATTTCTTGTTGTAAGGACAGCAGTGGTAACTTGTTAAAAAATGGAGCTGAAACCAAAACTGATTTTATGTTTTAGATGCATCTTTTCTTTCTATGGTATGAAATGTGTCCATATTTATAAATATTTACACTCATTTTCATAGCATTATGCCATACCGTCTCTGAATTTCAAGATATTTCACTCTTATTAAAGTCAACTATACCTCTTTGTCAGAATTGCTACAGATTATATATTTCCTACTGTGTTTATTTCAATTGCACTTGGAGATGGAGTAGAGATATTTTAGTTTATATCATTACCTTGAAATGGAGAGTCAACAATTTTGGGATATAGAAATTATCTACTAGGAAAAAATATGAATGCATTTTGCAGTAATATTCACAGAATGCATTTTATATATAACCATTGAAAATATTACACTAAATTGTGAATAGTTCACAGGCATTAAAGTAGAAATATTGGACGTCATTTGAATGAAATATGATTAAGAGTGCAGAAGATAATCTCTATAGATATTTATGTAAAGTTGAAAACAGTTGCCTAGCTAAGCACTAAGGAATTAAGATAAATGTTGACAAGCACTTTCATTATATAAAACAATAAATAATTTGAGAATAAAGATTATCCTGATTGTCTGAATATCAAGAAATAGATTGCAATTAAAATTGAAATTAAGCAAATGTGTTAGAACATGAACTCTATAAATGTTAATGCTAGAATATGTCATTACATACTTAGGAAGATAATAAAAAATAAAAAAAACTATGAAAATCCTATATTAAAGTCTAAAACATAAAATTGATAGTGTTTCCAACTTTTTAAATAGCTATCTTCATTTGAAAGTATGTTTAAGTGTTTGCTATTTCTAAAACCAAATACACTTTTGTAAGGTTTTTTAAGTGACACTAAGCCCTCAAGGACTATCCATTTTGAAAAAATAAAGTAAAGCCCTATAAATGTAATTGGCACATACATAAAACATAACTGTAGCTTTAAGTATAGTTGTCTGCATGTACACGGATATCTGGGGGGAAACAAAATGGAATGTATATGGATTTGACTGTGTTACAGACTAAATTTAAATGCAATGACTTCTACTAATTTGCAACCTGTGTAACTTTCCATTTGGAAGAAGACTCTGATTATTATTTCAAAATAAATATATTTTGAATACAACAATAAATTAGAATTGTCTGAAGTTGGAATGTAAAATATTTGGGGCATTAACATTTCAAAATACTTATATGATGTTATTTTCTTTTATACTTGTCATTGATGTTTTAAAAATTGTTAATTAAGCAATACTTATTTGGGATTCTAATTAAAAGTTGTGGTATCAAGAAATATATTACAGAAATTAAGAAATATTTTAAGAATATTTTTAGTATTTTAATAGATATTTTTAATTAAAAATTATTATTAAATTTTAAAAACTTAAAATATTTTAAAAATATTTTAAGAATAATTATTATTCTTAACATATTCTAAATATATTAAGAAATTCTTACTCAAGTGACTCTACCCTATCTGTGGATTTTCAACAAATGCACATTAAACAACAGGAAGAATTAACAGTTTAAAACTAATAAAATTATTTCTGGATTGCATTTCAAGAGCTAGAGAGCAGTGGTCTCAAATTGGGGTTTACAGAGGCACTTGGGTAGCTCAGTCGGTAGAGCATCAGCTCTTGGTTTTGTCTTAGGTCATGATCTCATGGTTCGTGGGTTTGAGTCCTGTATCAGGGTCCTCACTGACAGTGTGGGGCATGCTTTGGATTCTCTCTACCCTTCCCTGCTCATGCTCTCTCTGTCTCCGTCTCTCTCTGTCTTTCTCTCAAAATAAATAAACCTAAAAAAATTGTGGCTTATAAGGGCACAGTCAGTTAAGTGTCTGACTTCAGCTCGGATCATGATCTCGAGGTCCGTGAGTTCAAGCCCCACTGTGCTGACAGCTCAGAGCCTGGAAACTGCTTCGGATTCTGTCTTCCTCTCTCTCTGTCCCTTCGCCTCTTCGTGCTTTGTCTCTCTTTCAAAAATAAATGAACATTAAAAATTTGTTTTAAAAAATGGGGTTTATATACTTCATGGGGGTATGCAAACATTTCCTGGGGTATGTAGATAGAGATAGTTTTAAGATTATTAACATAAAATCTACAACTATTCTATGTAGTTCTCCTAAAATTAATCTGGCAGAAATCCCACTCTACCCATTTTCGAAAATAATGGCTTTTCTTCTTCATGCTTAGTGTAGGCACTGCCCCTATGTAAAATATACTGGAGCACCTGACGAATAAACAAAATGAAGAATTTCACTGGTGTTTGTATTAAAAAGTGTATGACTAATGCTTAGGAAGCATTGAATTAGTTTGCATATAAATGCAAGTCACTGAGTTCCCAATTCTTCCCTTAGGACAAAATTAAGGTAAAATGGAACAAGTTATTAACGAACAAAATAGAGTTTATTTTTGATGCTAGAGTACCATAGGACTTTTTGATTTTTAAATCAGTAAGGGTCTAACGAATTGCACAGCACTGCTGTTTCCCTTTTGTTTATACATAAGATGTTTTCTGTGGTTATGGTTGTAAAGTTGAAAATAATGGAATTGATGGAGAACAGGGTCATATTCAACCAATAAGCAGTATTCATTCAAAGACCCATAAATTTTCGGGGCCCCTGGGTGGCTTAGTCGGTTAAGCGTCCAACTTTCACTTGGGTCATGATCTCATGGTTCGTGGGTTCGAGCCCCGCGTCGGGCTCTGTGCTGACTGCCAGCTCAGAGCCTGGAGGCTGTTTCAGTCTGTGACTCCCTCTCTCTCTGACCCTCCCCTGCTCACGCTGTCTCTCTCTCTCTCTCTCTCTCCTAAAAATAAATAAAACATTAAAAAAAAAAAGACCCATAAACTATTTTCAAAGGCCAGTCCACATAATTAAGATGCATTGTGAAAATGTGTGTTAATATTTAAAAATTACACATGCTTACTAATTTACTTGAATCAGTTACGTAAGACTAATAATTATTATGATTTAATCCATAGAAAAATTCTTAAGCACTTGACTCAGAATTACCTAAAATTTAAAAACTATGTGCAAATACATATATACACATACATACATTTATTCACACACTTTAGTGTGTATATATTTTACTGCAGAAAGCTAATAAAATATTATAAGCATAGAGTATATTGGCTTAAAGTTTTTGGAATAATGTAATTATATTCAGAGGGTCTATATTTTTTTTTTTATCTAAGAGACTATTATTTTATATCTTAAGTTAATGAAGGATGATACCAAATATCTATGGTGCTTAGTCTCTTGACTACATTTTATGCTTGTTGGTTACATATGATCATTTTTTCTTTAGAATGACCTTATTTACAATGTATTGGAAATTGTTTACTTGTAACTTGAATTTCACGATAAAAACATTTGATGACAAACTATATATGCACATGGTATTGGTTGACATTCTTTAAGGGGTAGTTGTAGAAAATGTTTGAAGTCTCTGCTATATATGGTACGAACAAGGACATAAATGTGGTATAAAGAGACAAATGAAATGGCTGAACATAGAATGTATTCAAAGAGAGAGGGCATTAATCCTATATCCAAGTAAAATGATAGGTATAAGTTCATGGTTATAGAAAGAAGGTATGGACTGTAAGGAGCTATAACCATAAGGTAGGAAATGTCAGAAATATATGATGATGATACTGAAAAGTTGATAGCATGCAAAATTAAAGAAATCTTTGAAAATGAAAGAATTTTAGGTTTATGAATAACTTAATATTTGCTATAAGCTTTTGAACTTGAGACAGGAAGATCATATTAATAACTATACTGATGTATAATCAGCTTACATAATTATAAATGACATTTAAATAATATATATTTTATAATTTTATGTAAAGTATTAAATTATAAAAATAAATTATGGACAACATAAAAAATATAATTCTTAATATAATTATTATTTTCAGCTATGACATAGACTTTATCCAGTCATTTAAGGAAAATAAAATCCATTCATGTCACACAATGGCTAGTCAGGAAGATTAACATAAAAAAGCCAAAAATTGACACCGAGGAGAATTGTAAGGGGCATTTATACATCTCAGGAATATTTAGAAAAGATGGCATCACATATGTTGCTTTCAACAATATAATACTGGCTTTTGGAAAGAAAGGTTATCTTTACCCAGTTAGCCACATCTTTGCTTTTCCACTATTTTTGCTTATTTATTTTGGGGAGGGGGCAGAAAGAGAGAGAGAGAGAGAGAGAGAATCCCAAGCAGGCTCTTCCCTGACAGGGGCTCAATCTCCTGAACAGTGAGATCATGACCCAAGGCAAAATCAGAGTCAGACTCTCAACTGAGCCACCTGGATGGTACAAAACTAAATGTCCTTGCTTTTTGCTTTTTAGATCTTGCTTATCTTCACATTAGTACATAATATACATTATTGCTTGCTACGTGAGGTATATTGTCGGAGAGTTAACAAGTACATACCAGTGCATTACAAATTTGGTTATCCTTTGCAAAATTGTTGTTATTGTAGTAGATATTATGGTTATTGCTTGCAAAATGCATTTTCACTGATACCAGTCCTGTTCTTCAAACCAGCAATGTAACACCAACACAAGGAGGGAAGAATGGAAACAATTTTGAAGTCATTATTTTAGAAGTGATAATAGGAAACACAAAGGCAAACATCGGTTAAGGACAGAATGTTTGTAAAAACTGAAGAGACAGGCAACCCTTGGGAAATTCCCATAAGTGAAATGAAACAAAAATAGTTCAGGAATAAAACAAAATAATTGTCAGTTACGTTGAAAGGCATTCAGGTTAATGTATTGATAGTATAAATGGAAGGAGGGGGAAGCCCACATAAAGAAGGCCATCATTTGGCCAACAGACACAGGGAACAATGATCAACATCCCTCCTCATCAGGGAAATGCAGATCAAAACCACACTGAGATACCACCTCACGCCGGTCAGAGTGGCTAAAATGAACATGTCAGAACACTATAGATGCTGGTGAGGATGTGGAGAAAGGGATATCTTCTCACACTGTTGGTGGGAATGTATCCTTGTGCAGCCCCTCTGGAAAACAGTGTGGAGGTTCCTCAAAAAATTAACAAAAGAACTCCCCTATGACCCAGCAATAGCACTGCTAGGAATTTACCCAAGGGATATAGGAGTGCTGATGCATAGGGGCGCATGGACCCCAATGTTCATAGCAGCACTCTCAACAATAGCCAAAACATGGAAGGAGCCTAAGTGTCCATCAACAGAAGAATGGATCAAGAAGATGTTGTATATTTATACAATGGAATACTACATGGCAATGAGAAAGAATGAAATCTGGCCATGTGTAGCAACATGGATGGAACTCGAGTGTGTTATGCAGGGGGCATAAATAGTTGGGGAGAGGGAGGGAGGCAAACCATGAGAGACTCTTGAATGCTGAGAATCAACTGAGGGCCGATGGTGGTGGGGGAGAGGGGAAGGGGGAGATGGGCATGGAGGAGGGCACTTGTGGGGATGAGCACTGGGTGTTATATGGAAACCAACTTGACAATAAATTATTTAAGAAAAAAAAAGGCCATCATTAGCAGTGGCAAAAGAAAACACAGGGTGATAGTTTTGACTACTCATTTAAGGATTCTGGTGTTAAAAAAAAAGAGCACGTTAAACTTTATTGACCCAATAAATAATTATAATGAGTTTTGTGGTTTTCTGAACAAAAAGCAATTGTCTAAGCAGCGAAGGAAAGGAATTCCACTTGGAAACACGGGTTGTTGGAGCACAACCTGGGTCGCTCAAACCCCAGGGGCCTCATAGTCTGGAATTCCAGACCAAGAGTGAAAGAATTGGTGATGCATATGTGTCTTTGAAAAAAAAATTGTTTCTGATGTTTTAAAAAACAGGTTGGCCTTAACCTGGTAAAAGGAAAGTCTACTGACTTTTACGGATAGATGGATGCCTTCTTAAAATAGTTGCCTAATGATTTAGATGCATATTTAGCTGCCATTTAATCTTTTTTTCCAGAAAAGCATATTTTAGTAACAAGACTAGAGCTGATTGTGTTTCAAGGAACCGATTTTGTCTCTTTTACAGTGTAAGGATAGAACTGGATAAATATTGAAAAATTAGGAGATATTACTAAAAATCAGCCTTTAAATATAAAAGTATTTAAGCTTATGAAACATGTTTCAAGTACTCAAAACTGTTGTATTTTTTTGAATATTGTAATTTTTACTTAATCTACCTACCAACAGTAACATGATAATTAACATACAAATGGTACGTTACTTGTGTTTGAAAGAATAAAAAATTAGCACAATCATCAAATAAATGACAAAATTGTAGATGTTTAAGTGCTATTTTTAAAAACAAAATTAAAGACAGTATTACAAATTCGTATACATACTATAAAATATACATCTCTCTGGTCAACAGACACATGAAATGATGCTCAGCATCCCTCCTCATCAGGGAAATACAAATGAAAACCACACTGAGATACCACTTCACGCTAGTCAGAGTGGCTAAATTGAGCAAATCAGAGGACTCTAGATGCTGGCGAGGATGTGGAGAAACGGGCACCCTCCTACACTGTTGGTGGCAATGTAAACTGGTGCAGCCCCTCTGGAAAACAGTGTGGAGGTTCCTCAGGAAACTAACAATAGAACTCCCCTAGGACCCAGCAATAGCACTGCTAGGAATTTACCCAAGGGATACAGGAGTGCTGATGCATAGGAGCACATGTACCCCAACGTTCATGGCAGCACTCTCAACAACAGCTAAAACATGGAAAGAGCCTAAGTGTCTATCAACGGACGAATGGATCAAGAAGATGTGGTTTATCTATACCATGGAATACTCCATGGCAATGAGAAAGAGTGAAATCGGGCCACGTGGAGCAACATGGATGGACCTTGAGGGTGTTATGCTGAGTGAAATAAGTCAGGCAGAGAAGGACAAATATCATATGTTTGCACGTATAGGAGGATTAGGAGGAACTTGACGGAGAAACAAGGGGGAGAAGAAGGGCGGAAATGGTGGGGGAAAGGGAGAGAGGAAAACCATGAGAGACTCTTGAATGCTGACAAAAACTGAGGACTGATGGATGTGGGGGGGAGGGGGGAGATGGGCATGGAGGAGGGCACTTGTGGGGATGAGCACTGGGTGTTTTATGGAAACCAATTTGACAATAAACTATTTGTAAATATATATACATCTCTCTCAAAATGATCAAGAAATAATGTCTTTTTAGATACAAGCAAATCTTTTTTGCCTAAGTGAAATATTTGTGCATCTTTACTACTACAAGTGATTGGACAGCTTTATTTCACATGCATTACAAACTAGGATTGCATTTTTGTTTTCCAGTGATAGCAGTTTCATTATAACCTTCAAGATGATTGTATGTTACTTTTAGACAAGATTGATATGCTGCTGAAATCAAATGATAAGCCAAAATATATTTTAGAAATACAAATCGTGCAACAAGAAACATTTAAGGCAAGTGTAAGTATTAAAACTGAATTTGATTGCTGTGACAATAAGTAAGAGTGGATTTCAAATATTTTAAATAGGTGCACCTTTAAGACTACCAACATTTACATATGCAAGCTCAGGATCACATCATATCTGAACCTTGTAATGGCCCATACCACTTTTGTTTTGGCATTTTCATAAGGGATGTTGATTTGAAGTAAATTGGCTAATAATGATATTATTCAGTCTAGCATTTAATAAAAGGCAAATTCACCAACTATGTTGTGACCTAAAGAAGTCTAGTTGTAATTCATTGAAACATCTTCTGCCCAAGAACTCACAACGGCTAGATAACTGAGATGGAAAATGAATTGTTGCAATATGTGGTCTGAGATGTGGAATTAAGGGGTCATGGTAGACAAAGAGGGATTTCTATAATAATCCTTTCATAGAATTACCTCTTACATGTTGGATACTATTTACTCTTCACTATAGAACTTTCTGGATTGGAACCCCTTTAGGTTTAGTTGCCCTTTTAAACTCAAACATACAAGATTAGTATATTATAAAACTTCTTATGCTGACATTATGGTCAACACTTAATGTTGACCAGTCATCAGTTTAAGTGTCAGTGTTTTGTTTCATTGGACCAAATACTTATATTAAAAATAATTACCAAAGAGTGAAGTCATCAAGATTGTAGACTAAGTTCCAAGCCCCTGTACCCTCACAAAAACATTAGAAACACAACTACCAGCAGGCTAAAACTCTGGAAAATTGTCAAAGGACTACAAAAACCACCACATGCCTAATTAAAAAAAAAAAAAAAGCCTCATTTAAAATGGTGGTAAAATGCATGGCATTTTTACCAATCATTTCCCCAAGGCATCCCCAGTGGAGAACACACCACAATGGGGAAAGCACAGTCCTAGTTCTCTGAACTTGAGGAAAAAAGAGTGAATATGATTTTTAATGTTCTAACCTGCTTGGGGTCTGCCTTGAAAAATTGTTATCTGTTTCACTAAACCAAAGACTCTGAGAGTCTGAGATCCCAGCTGTGGTGATTGCTCTAAGAGAAGCCATGGGGAGAAGGAGGCATGGCGTGTGAAAGCTGCAAACCTACGAATGGCCTGGGACAAAGAGGATGGGTACGGTAATAAATAAAACATTTAAGGCTGTGAGAAGAAACGGAGGTGAAACTCTTTGGAAATTGAAGATATTTTAAAACATCTGTGTATATGGGGAATTGAAAAAAAACACATAGGGCTTGGGCTGAGGATGACCTAGATAATCTTAACAGAGCTATAAATGGTAAAGAGATTTAATCAGCAACCACAAAAATCCCAATTAAGAGCTCAGGACTAGATGCCTGCACCAAAGAATTATACTAAACAGTAAAATAAATAAAATTAATACCAGTCCTTTTCAAAATTTTCCAAAAACTGAGGAGAAGGGAATACTTTTTAACTCACTGTGTGAAGCCAATACCCTGATACCAAAGTCAGACAAAAACACACAAGAATATCAGACCAATCTCTCTAAGGAATATACATACAAGAAACTTGAAAAATGCCAGCAAACTGTATTTATCATAGTAAAAGGATTATACATCATGACCAAATAGGATTTATTTCTGGAATACAAAGATGATTCAATACACTAGAATTAATTAGCACAAAAAACCACATCAATAAAGTGGGAAAGGAACGCATGCAATTATCTCTTTTGATAAAAAGCATTTGAAAGAATTCAAAGTATTTCATGATAAATACCACAAACAAGATAAAGAAGAAAACTATCTCAAAGATCATATGTGAAAAGCTCATAGCTTACACAGAGTCAACAGTGAAAGATGATTTTCCTTTAAGATCAGGAAGAAGAAAGGGATACCAACTTTCACTCTTTCTTTTGAACATAGTATTGAGTGTTCAAATGAGATCAATTAAGCAAGAAAAAAATAGAAAAAAGGTATCCAGCTGCAAAGAAAACAGTTCAAATTATTCCTTTTCACATTTGATATGTAGGAAATCACTAATGAATCCACAAAAAATTGAAAATAATAAACTGAGTAAATTTGCAGGATACAAACATGCAAAAATCAATTGCACTTATATATACTGACAATCAACAATCAGAAAAGAAAAATTTACAATAGCATCAAAAGGAATTAAATATTTAGGGATAAACTTAAAGTGATGAAACACTTGTACAGTGAAGACTACAAACATTAAAAGAAAAGAAATTAACTATAAACATTGAAAGAAAGAAATTAAGAAATGAAACCTTCCTTGTTTATGGATTAGAATACTTGCTATGTCAAAACTACCCAAAGTGAGTTACAAATTCGTTGCAATCTCTATTAAAATATCAACAATGTATTTATTGTTTTTGTTTTTACAGAAATAGAAAAATCCACCCTAAAATTCATTTGGAATTTTAAAGGACCTTACATTGTCTAAATAATCTTGAAAAAGAACAAAGTGAGATTTCTCACACTTCTTCATTTCAAAACATACTACAAAGTGATGGTAATCAAAACTGTGTGATACTAATATGAAAGAAGACACACATACCAATGGAAAAAGTAGCACGGAAACAGTATGGTCACATATATGTCCAAATGATTTTCTACAAAGGTTTCAAGAAACTTCAATGTACAAATGGTAGTTTTTTTTTTCAACAGAGGGTGCTCTGAAAATTGGATATCTACATACAAAAGAATGAAGTTGAGTTCTTATGTCATACATAATTAACTCAACATGGATGAGAGATGAAACTGTAAGAACTGAAATCATAAAGGTTTTGGAAGAAGATATAGGGAAAATGTTTTGTGACAGTGGAATTCGAAGTGATTTATTGGATATGAAACAAAGCTACAAGTAACAAAAGCAAATTGGATAAAGTGGCCTCCATCAAAAAAACAAAACAAAAACTTTTATCCATCAAGGGACACTGTCAACAGAGTGAAAAGCCAATGTGAAGAAGGGGAGAAATGCTAATGAGTGACTGATTAATAACCAGAATATACAGAGAACTCCTCAGACCTAACTGCAAATCGAGATGAACAACCGGATTCAAAATTAAGCAAAGGATTAAATAAATACTTCTTCAAAGAAAACATAGAGCTGACCAATAAATATGACATCAATAATCATGAGTTAAATGTAAGCCAAAGCTACAAAGAAATGCTAGATTACATTCACCCTAATGTAAAACAGAAAAAGATTAAAAGTATTGGCTAAAATGTGGAGAAATTGAAACTCCTTGTATTGGAGGTGAGAAGGAAAAATGGTGCAGCCATTGTAGAAAACAGTATGGTGGTTTCTGAAAACATTAAAGATGGTATTACTATATGTAAACGCAGTATTTATCCTTCTGAGTAATACCCAAAAGTATTTTAAGCAGGGATTTGAGATATTTGTATACCATTGTTAATAGGAACAATATTCACAGTGGCCAGAAAGTGGAACTAATCCAAATTAGTCCACTGATGAATGGTTAACTCAATTTGGTATATACCTATAGTAAAACATTATTCAGCCTTAAAAAGGAATTAATTTTTTTTTGCAAAGCTACCAAGTGGCTAAGCAGTGAAGGCCTTATATTAAATAAAATAAGACAGGTGCAGAAATAAAAATACCATATGATCAAACATAAAAGAGGTACTGAGGGTAGTCAGATTCCTGGAGAAAGCAGAATCGTGGTTGCCGGAGGCTAAGAGGAGGAGAGAACAGAAAGTTATTGTTTGATGGGCACAGAATTTTAGTTGCAGGAAATAAATTTCTGGAGATGAATGGTGGTGGTTATACAACTATGGAAATAAGTTAATACCACTAAATTTTAGATTTAAAAGTGGTTAAAATGGTAACATTTATGTTCCATAGCAAAATAATTTGTGAAAGCTCCAAATGCAAGACCATGTAAGTTTTAATGGCTCTCTTATAAATGGTGGCATTCCCGAACATTTAATCATTTTTACAGGCAATGTTTTAAATACCTTAAACAGTGGGGGAGGAATGTTAAGGCATGGCTATTCTTTCTATTTTTCTCCAGCTTTAACTGTTGATAGTCCTCTATTGTTTGCCAAAGTGTGAGCATTTCAGCATAAATGTTCAAATATGAAACGATACTAGTTAAGTGTCGCCCATGTCTAAAATCCTCATGTAATTTAGGCTCCGAAATGAAACGTTTGAATAAATTGGCTTGCTCACAGTAGAACCCAGTATAAGCCAATATCATCATTCCCTTTGTAAGGTCAAAATATTCAGAGGGGGTCCAAGAACTCATATAAACCATACACGAAATTCAACTGAGTGAAGACTTGAATTCTGACTTACTTTTTAATAAACATCATGCTCTTGTCCCTTAATAGTAGATTAATTTCAGTTAAAACCTAAGTCTTACCGGCACACTATGGATCATGTATATTTCTAATACTGTGGTACTTCTACTTTGAAAGTTTACAATCATCCTATTGCATAACCTTTAAGGAAGCACTTATTTTAAAAAATGTAAATTACATTTTCTGTACATAAAAAAATTGAAACTAAGACTTCTTAAGTTACTTCAAACATGAGGCAATATATATGGTCACTTTCATATTTAACAGAGATAATAAGGTAGTTTAATTTTTTAATTGAAACATACCTTACAATATTCTTAGTTTCAGGTGTACATCTTCATTATTTGATATTCCAAGAGTCCAGTTACCATCGTTACCATGCACTTACTACATTGTTGTTAACTATGTTCCCCTGCCACACATTTCATTGTCATGACTTATTTTGTTCCTCGAAGTTAGTACTTCTCAATTCTATTCACCTATTTTGCCCACCCACCATTGTGTTGTAAACAATAGGTTTTCTTCCTGTATGTGAGTCTGTTTGGTTTTGTTCCTATGCTTTGTTTTTCGGATTCACATATCAGTGAAAAACAGTATGTGTCTTTCTCTGTCTTTCTTCCTTTAGCATAATAACCTCTGTGTCCATCTATGTTGTAGCACCTTGCAAGATTTAATTTTTTTTGTGGTTTATTAATATTTCATTATATGCACACATTATGTATATGTATGTACATACACATACACTGCGTCTTTTTTATCCATTCATCTAACAATGGTCTCTTACATTGCTTCCATATTTTGTTTTTTGTTAATACTGAAGTTCACATAGGAGTTCGCATATCTCTTCAAATAGATGGGGCATTTTTCTTGAGATAAATACCCAAAAGTGGAACTGCTGGATTTTATGGTACTTATGTTTTAATCTTACTTACATGCCTCCCAACAATGTATGAGAATCGCCTTTTATTCACATCATTGCCAACACTTGGTATTTTTTATCTCTTTGATAATACTCAATCAGATGAATGTGAGGTGCTCTCTCATTATGGTTTTGATTTGTATTTTCCCTGATGATGAGTAATGTTAAACACTTTGTCGCAGGCATGTTGGCTATTTCATCTTGGGAGAATGTCTATTAGGAGACCTATCTAAACAATATTACAAAGACTAACATTAAAAATTTATTGTCTATATTTTCTTCTAATAGTGTAATGGTTTCAGGTCTTATATTCAAGTCTTCAATCAATTTCACGTTTATTTTTATATATTGTGTAAGATAGTGGTCTAGTTTCGTTCTTTTGCATATGGTGTTCTTTTGCATAATGGTTTTCCAACACTATTTATTGGAGACACTCTTTTTCTCATTGTATATTCCTGTCTGCTTTGTCAGAGATTAATTTACTATATATTCATGGGTTTATTGTGGATTTGCTACTTTTCATTCATCAATGTGTCTGCTTTTGATCAATACGATACTATGTGGAATACTGTAGGCTTGTGGTATAGTTTGAGGTCTGATATTGTGATAAGTGCAGTTTTTTCTTAAGATTGCTTTGGCTGTGTAGGATCTTTTGTGGATTTATACAAATTTTAGTATTGTTCTAATTCTGTAAAAATTGATTTTGTGATTTTTAAGAAAATTGTATGGCATCTGTAGACTGCTTTGTGTGGTGTGGACATATTAACAGTGTTAACTCTTCTATAAGCACACAGTAGTTTTCATTTATTTGTGTCATCTTCCTTTTTTTAACAATGTCTTCTAGTTTTCAGATCACAGATCTTTCACATTCTAGTTTAAATATACTTGTAGGTATTTTATTCTTTTTGATGAATTGGTAAATGATTTCCCTACTTTCTATTTCTGATAGCTTGTGAATAGTGCATAGAAATACAACTGACAGAACCCACTGTTACTCTACTGCTCCCAGAGCAGATAATTCTTTGGATGAGCTCCTCGGTAGTATTTCTCCCTACCGCCACATCAAGGGAAGGGTTCTCATTATTACTGGGCCTTTATCTCTTCTACCCATCACTATGTGCTCCCTCTATCATTTGTTCTGTAAAAACTGTTTAATCAGGCCTCAGTTCTTCTCCAAGAGAAACTTCTCTGTATTTAGGTGTAGATTCAGTGTATTCTTTAAAGGAGGTTATTTTAGCCTCTGCAAAATGTATTCCTTTAAAATTGATTATACATCATAATTTAGGACTGCTTATTATCTGCTATTAGTTTTTAGGCTAATGTGTAATCTTTCCTACAATTCTCAGTTGAGACTATAATAAGACACAATATGCTTAGCAGAAGTAATCAAGCTGGTTTGAAGTTAGAAATCTTCATCAACATTTCAGTACACCCAAAGATTGGAGAAGGCAGTCATGATTTTCAGAGTAATGGTATATTCTGTTTCCTGAGACCATATCTCCTATATAGAACTGAATGTTTTTTATAACATTCATTTATTTTTGAGAAACTGAGAGAGGCAGAGCATGAGCAGGGGAGGGGCAGAGAGAGAGGGAGAGAGAGAGGGTCTGAAGCAGGCTCCAGGCTCTGAGCTGTTTGTCCGCACAGAGTGCAATGCAGGACTCGAACTCACAGACCTGAGATGAAGTCTGACACTCACCGACTGAGCCATCCAGGTGCCCCAGAATTGAATGTTTTTAATGATGAGTAGTTATTTTAGATAATTAAAAACACAGGCTTATTTTTTTTTTAACAAACTGATCATTTTAAGGCAAGCAAAAACTAATAATGCTTTTTTGTTAACCTGCAGCCCTTAAAATAAGTTTGATGGACACACATATGAATATATATAGGGATATAATGAGAAGTATAAGAATATGTAGATGTTTCTATGATATTTACATCTAAAATATATATAAAAAC
>NW_027532420.1:2420373-2427773 GCF_008692635.1 Crocuta crocuta | reverse complement strand
TATGTAGATGTTACAATGATATTTAGATCTAAAATATATATAAAAACATTTAAATATATAAATTTAAATAGCATTAATTAACTTTTGTGGAGTCTGAACATACTTGAAAATTAAGTATCGTAAAAGATATTTTTAAAAATTTTCTATGTTTATTTCTTTTTGAAAGAGAGACCGAGTGTGAGCAGGGGAGGGGCAGAGACAGAGGGAGACACAGAATCTGAAGCAGGCTCCAGGCTCTGAGCTGTCAGCAAAGAGCCCAACGCAGGGCCCAAACCCACAGACTGTGAGATCATGAACTGAGCCGAAGTCAGACGCTTACCCGACTGAGCCACCCAGATGCCCCAAAAGATAATTTTTAAAACTCCATTCTCTCTTATTATGAGTGTCAGTTTTTGCCTGAGTTTCACCAAATCCTTTGTTAGATTCTATATAATCTTCTTGATAGAAGGGGTATTATAAATACATGAAATAACAAGGAAATTATCAGAATTAATAAGTGGTATTTATTTTGACATAATTGTAGTATTGACTTACACATCTTAAAATTAACTTTTTCATCTTCGTTTTTATTTTTTCTTCGGAGTTTTGTAACTACTAAGTGCAGTTCAAAGCACAGTTGCTACTAGAAATTCTGGTGAAGGCCAGGTCACAGGGTATGTATTTAAAAATCTATCTTTAGTACAGGAATGATGTAAGGGTCTTAGCCTTTCCATTTTTACTTTTCATTCATTTACAGTGGCCATGTAAATAGATCCCTAAAATAAAGCTCTGGAGTCCCTTTTGATTCATGTCATTACACTGCAAAAGTCAGTGAACTTAGTTTTATACTTCTTACACCAGAGATAGGCATAGTATCCATCTTGTTTCATGCAAGAAGCCAAAAATCTATTAATCCAATTGAAGTCACAGTGTGGCATAATCACTATCTGAACATTTACCAAACGTCAGGATGATTTTATACAAGTGGATAGAACTGTAGAAATACATTAGGCTCTGTGACCCCTGTAAAAATGGGAATAATATTTTGATTACCATGAAGTCCTTTAAATAAGGACACCTTTGCGCATTAGCTTTGAATCAATATAATGCATCTGCTTTGGGACACACGTGCATTTTAGCACCTCTTCCTTTTCTAAAAGGGCTGTTAGGGCTACTGAGTTTACTACAAAGAATTATTATTTGTTTCTTTACTATATCAAAAAGTATTTTCTTCCCCTGTATATTTTTTAACAAGAACATATACAGTTTATTCCTGATATTCATAGGTAATGATGTGTTGATATCTAAAAGGCTTTCACTAGGAATAAAACACTACTGCTGATGATTTGCAACCATGGATTATCAAGAACTAAATTTTTTTTTGAATACTATGAGCAAAATTAGGGAATTACCTGTAGATTTAAATTCTATAAATTTTGATTTTCCTTTCCTTTCCTTAATGGTGCTGGGCCCATCTGTGGATACAGGCTTTTGCCTGATAAATATGGGAGAAGGGCAGGTGTGAATCCATAGACTGGAAACTCAGGGAGGAAAAGATGGATGTGCCGATTTGTTTTTGTATACCTGCCCACAGGCTGAAGGATGAGTGTAATCTAATGATCATAAATAATAGACACCCTCATCAGCTGGGATAGGAAAGGAAATGGTGGCAATCTCCATCAGAGGGAGGGGAACCAGCTGTTGCGGCTACCAATGAACAGGATTAGAAAAAAGCTTTTCCAAAACAGTCAGAAACAAACCTGGAAAAACCATGTGTATCGCCCTGTCCTCAAAACAGTTAGCCTACTCAGACAAAACAACTCCCCCGACCCGCCCCCCAACATACAGAGAGCTTTTGTAGTTCAAGGGAAAACAGAATGCTGAGGTTTACATCAATACCTTCCCCACTCTCTTTAAAAGGTGTGAGGATTCTCAGGGTTTTCTCCTTTCTGATGGAAAGAGGTGCTAAAACCAAGCTTCATTCTTCCTTACCAGGTCAGTAAGTGGCAGATTCAGTCATGTGTATGTGGTTACATGAATGCTGAGATTCT
The DNA here is from genome assembly GCF_008692635.1 of Crocuta crocuta. Lineage (NCBI taxonomy): Eukaryota > Metazoa > Chordata > Mammalia > Carnivora > Hyaenidae > Crocuta > Crocuta crocuta. Next base: position 2,425,743 of record NW_027532420.1, on the reverse strand, counting down.
GTTTTTATTAGTTATTGCTGTCAATGTCATCCTGACTGTCAAAGTATAGAAATACGTAGGGGGCACCTGGGTGACTCAGTCGGTTAAACGTCCAGCTCTTAATTTCTGTTCATGTCATGGTCCCTTGGTTCGTGGGTTTGAGTCCCCACGTTGGGCTCTGTGTGGAGAGATTATCTCTTCTCGTCTCTTTCTGCCCCTGCCATGCTCTCTCTCTCTCCCTCTTTCAAAATAAATAAACATTAAAAAAAGAATAAAGGTGCTAAAAACTATGAAAATCATGTTCAACTGATGTTTTTAGAATTCGTAAAGCAGCATTCATATATTTTTTCTTTTTGCCATTACAAAAATATGATATGTATTATTATAACTACTTAAGAGCTAATCAAGAGAAACCAGAAGTGAAAGTCCACACTAAATGTAGTCTCTCTTCCCCCAAGTCCTTCAATATTTCCATGTTCTATTTCACTTGTTTAATAATATAGTCTTTAAAACACATCATTAGTATTCACTCTTTTTATTACAGGCTCTCTCTCAAAAAAGATCCCTGTGCTATGATTTGAGCTCATATTTACATATTCATAAATTTTTCATTTAGAAAGTGGAACCTGTTTCTACTTTTAAATGAAATGCATTTTCCGTGTTGACTACACATAAACACTTTCAATACATTAACAGTATGTTAACGTGAGTTGAAATGTGTATTTCAGAGTAGCTACTGAAATCGGTCACTGTGGAATAATGAAGAAAATGAAGTCGCACCCAAAAGTACTTGTTCTAAAGCTTCATGAAGCTAAGTGCATCATGTTAAAATGATGCTGCTAGCTCTAAGACAGGGCTTCAATTGTTAGTAAATTATCAGGAGTTTGAGAAATACATAATCTAAAATATATCTGAATCAAGATTATCTAACATATATAGGACATAACACATAATTTTTCAAAGTTGTACTTGAAAAGGAAATCTATGATCTGTCTTGCTGTTTAAGTAAATGATATTCTTGAAAGTCACATGTCACTTAGAAAATAATAAAGTGGACAGGAAATATTTATTAAGAAGAGAAATCTCCTGTCTCCTTTGGTCAACATCTCAAATGCGTGGCAATATACATCAGTTGTTCAAAGAATCTTCAAGTTGTTATAACTGGTTGTCTATTTTTTTTACATGCTTATTTTTCATCCCAGAGCACATACTTACCCTGTAGTACTTTGATTTTATAAAAGTTACAGAATCCACTCTGGAAAACACGTTATACGTGACATTTTCTATTACTGACAAGTGTTTCAATTTGGTGAATTTTCAAAACATAATTCTTTCAAAATTAAAACACAATGTATCAACATTTTCAGATAAAATTAAGGTGTGGTTTCAAATAAGGTCGGCCAAGGTCATGTGTTGTAAATGTATTTAAAGGTATTAGGGATTTTTCAAATAGATAATGTATGCACAGGTAAAATAAAATTCAAACAGTGTAGAGAGTGTGTGTGTGTAAATATAAATAAAAGGTAAATTATCCTTGGGGAATCAAATTTCCATGGTTGTTACCATAGAGGTAGCGCTTGCTAAGTGTTGTGTCTTACTCCAGTATTTATTATTCATCTTTTCTTTTCCTTTCCTAAATCCGGACACTGCACACGGTAGACACTGTTCTACAAGTTTTCCACAGAACACTTTACTTTGGGGGTAGCATTTATGTCGGTGACAGCTATAGCACCTAGTTTGGTTTTAGTTGGTTTTATAGTGCTCCATTGCTTGGGCGAAGAGGGCCAGGGAGAAAGAAAATCGTCAGCAGGCTCTGCCCTGTCAACACAGAGCCCAGATGAGGGTGGATCTCACAAAATGCGACATCATGACAACCAACAAGAACCTGAAGCTTAACCAACTCAGCGACCCAGGCACCCCTAATACTTATTTTTTGGATGATGGACTCTAAATTTGTTTACAATATTGTTACAAAATGCATATTTCTCATATGCATATTTCTTAACGTGTAGTGAGAAAATATATTTTATGATTTCAATTTATAATTTACTATCATTTACAATAAGAACATTTTTAATTATTTAAATGTTTTTGGTGTGTATTGTTAAGAATTAATTTTTTCTCGTGATCTGTCAATTAGGTTCTTATTTGTTTGCCTTACATTTATATCATTTGATATTAAAGAAATAAGCCCTAATCATGGCTTATTGTTTGCAAATATTTTCTGTTTGAAATTTTTATGCTTTCTGGTTTCTTTAATAGCAGCATTTTTCATTGAGAAATTATACTTTTATATACAACAGATAAAAGAACTTGGGATTTCAAGATTACATATTTTTAATGTCCTGATTTCAAGGTTATAAGTGCTTAAAATCCCAATGTTTTTTCTACTTGGGTGGTGTATTTTTAATGCTTAAATCCATTCATGATAGATTTGTAATTTATTTTGCATTTAAATTACTATAGAGAGGAAAGAAACTGGTTGTTATTGTTGTTTTTGTTAAAGACCACTCAGCAATCCCAGTGCCATTTATTTATGTTTTAAATTTTTTAAATGTTTATTTTTTTGAGAGAGCACAAGCAGGGGAGAAGCAGAGAGAGGGAGAGCCATAATGTGAAGCAGCTCTAGGCTCTGAGTTTTCAGCACAGAGCCCAACGTGAGGCTTAAACTCATGGACCATGAGATCATGACCTGAGCCCAGGTCAGTTGCTTAACTGACTGAGCCACCCAGGTGCTCCCCAATGCCATTTATTAATAGTGTATTGATTGCCACTTATTTTTTTATTGAGGCATAACTGACATACTAGTTTCAGGTGTGTAATATGATGATTTGACATTGGTATACAGTGAAATGACCACCCCATATGTCTCGATTCCCTTTATAATCATAGGAAGTTACATAATCTGCAATAAATATTGCTGACTTGACTCACCGTGCTGTACATTACATCCCTATGACATTTATTCTGTGATTCAAAGATTGTACTTCTTGATTCCCTTCTCCACTTTCACCCAGCCCACAACACCTCTCCCCTCTGGCAGTGACCACTGTGTCCTCTGCATTTATGAGTTTCGTTAGATTCCACATGTCAGGGAAATGCATGTGGTATTTGAATTTCTTGGTCTACTCCACTGAGTAGAATATCTTCTAGGTTCATGGATGTTGGCACAAATGACAAGATTTCATTCTTTTTGATATAGCTTAGTAATATCCATGGTATGGATCTACCACATCTTCTTGATTGATTCACCCATTGATGAACACTTGGGTTTTTTCAAGATCTTGGCTATCGTGAATAGTGTTCCAAGAAACATAGGGGTACATATTTCAGATAAAGTCTTGCTGTGTTCTTCAGAAAATACTAGTTAGTAGCTTTGCTGGATTGTATGGTAGTTAGATTTTTAGTTTTTTGAGAAACTTTCATATCAGTTTCCATAGTGGCCACATCAATTTTTATTTCCACCAAGATTGCACCAGGGTTCCTGTTTTTCCACATTTTCTCTAAGACATTTAGTTTTTGTCTTTTTGATAATCATCACTTCGATAGGTGTGAGATTTTGTGATTTTGTGAGATTGTGATTTTGATTTCCATTGCTCTGATGTTTAGTGATGTTGAGCGTTCTTTCATGTGCTTCTTCACTATAAATATTCAGATTCTCTGCCTTCTTTTAATTGGATTTTTGATGTTGTTGAGTTCTATGAGTTCTTTTTATATTTTGGATGTTAACCCCAATTGAATATGATTTGCAAATACTTTCTCCCATTCAGTAGGTTGCTCAGCTTTTTGGAATAGCTTGAGAAGAATAGGTTTTAACTTTTCTTTGAATTTTTGGTAGAATACACCAGTGAAACTTTGGTCCTGGACATTTGTTTGTTTGAATCAGTAATTAAAAACCTCCCACTATCCTTGCTAAAAATTGGCTTGTTCAGATTTTCTGCTCTGAAATCAGTCTTGTAAGAATAAATATTTCCAGGAATTTATCCATTTCTTCTAAGTTTTCTAAGTGTTTGGCATGAAGTTATAGTAGCCTCTAATGGTCATTTGTATTTCTCTGGTATCCATTGTAATTTCCTTTCCTTTTGATTTTGAAATATTTATCTTTTTCTCTTAGAGAGTATAGATAAATGTTTATTAATGTTGTTTCTCTTTTCAAAGCATCTGTTCTTAGCTTCAGTGATATTTTCTGTTGAATTTTTAGCCTCTATTTCATTTATTTCCACTCTTGAATTTTATCATTTCCTTCTTTCAACTATGGGCTTCAATTTTTACTCTTCTTCTAGTTCCTTTAGGTGAAAAATTAGCTTGTCAATTTGAGAAGCCTTTTTTCCCACCTCCTGGAAGTAAGTTTACATTCCTAAGATGACTCTTTTAGAATTACATTTTTGGCATCCTATATATCTTGGTATGGTATATATTAATTTTCATTTCAATCTGTGTGTATGTATGTGTGTGTATATATATTATATATATCATATGTAATATATAGATGTGTGTTTATTTATTTTGAGAGGGAGGGAGAGAGAGAGAAAGGGAGGGAGGGAGGGAGGGAGGGAGAGAGGATCTCAAGCCAGCTTTGTACTGTCAGTGCAGAGCCTGGTGTCAGGCTTGATCTCATGAACCATGATACCATGACCTAAGCTGAGATCAAGAGTCAGAAGCTCAACTGAGCCACCCAGGTGCCTCTCTCAAGCTGTATTTTTAATTATTTACTGGCTGTTTTCATTGAACCATTGGTTGTTCAATAACATGTTTTCTCTGTACATATTTGGGATTTTTCTAGTATTCTTTTTGTGGTTGATTTTCAGTTTTAAATTATTGTGGGCTGAAAAGATGCTTGATATGATTTCAGTAACCATAATTTATTGAGACTTGTTTTGGGGCCTAATATATGATCTTGGAGAATGTTCCATGTACATTTGATAATAGTGTGTAGTCTGGTTTTTTTTTCCCCCTGGAATATTCTGTGTATATGTTTTGAACTTATCTGATGCAATATGTCATTTAAGTCCAATGCTTTTCTGTCTGGATGATATATTAGTTGATGTAAATGGAGTGTTAAAGTTCCCTGCTATTATTGTATTGAATTCAATATGTCCTGTTTGGACGAATGATATTTACTTTATATATTTAGGTGTTCCAGGGTGAGGTGCATAAATATTTTTAAATGTTATATTTCCTTGCTAGATTGACTGCTTTATCACTATGAAATGCCCCTGTTTGTTATTACAATCTTTGTTATAAAATCTATTTTTTTCTGATAGAAGTATAGCTTTGACTTTTTGTGTCCCTCCATCTGAGGTGAGTCTCCTGTAGGCAATCTACAGATGTGTTTTGCTATATGTATATATACACACACACACATACATATATATACACATACATTGCATA
>NW_027532420.1:2393006-2420361 GCF_008692635.1 Crocuta crocuta | reverse complement strand
TGGATAGCTATACTTTTATCAGAAAAAATAGATTTTATAATCGATATATATTTTTTAACTCCTTAGAGATTTCTCTTGTTCATCCACTGCTCCCTAGAGATTGATGAGCAACTTTATGGCTATTACTTTGAACATTTTTATCAACTAAAAATTGATTGCCTCCATTTTATTAAGGATTTTTTCCATAGTTTTGTTTGTCTGTCTCACATGGAAAATATTCCCATTTCCTCATTTTCTTGACTCTCTGCATCTGTCTGTATGTATTAGATGGAACAGCCATCTCTGCCAGTCTGGACAGTGTTTTCACGGGAAGACCCGGGGTGCGTTGCAGTCGCCGTCTGTGCAGTGCCCTGCAGGGTGTAGCCTGCCGGAAACGGTCTCTGAGTCCTCTAGAGCCCAGAAAGGCAAGCCCCACCTGCCCATGAGAGCCAGGGCATCCCCTTTGTTTACCATTTGAACTGGCTGAGCTTAGTGGGGCAGGGCCACAGGGGAGCACCCAGCCCAAATATTAGGGGCTAGAAAGGTTGGGAGAGAGTACAAAAATAGTACCCGCCAATGGTGGCATCAGCAAGGTAAGAGAAGGTGCTTGCCAGCACTTCTGCGCTTGGTGAGAGTTCCAACAGACACCTGTCCATACAGAAAATGCTTTAAGATGAGTCGATTTAGCTCTTTGGTGTAAGGTCTAGGCTGTTCTGGTGCTGGGTCTGGGGTAAATTAAATAATAGGATATTTTTGCAGGCTTTTATTAATAGATCAATGAAATGATGGTTACAAAATATGTGACTATATCTTCTAGAAAGTGGTATTTCAAAACAATGAGAAAGACGGAATATCTATGCAACATTTGTAGTATGATTTATTCATTACTAAATGATTATTAATTAAGAAATCGTGTTTATTATTTCTCTGGTTCTTTAATTACATGATCTTATCACAGTTGGGGTTTCTTTTGCTCTGCTAATGTTTTAAAAACAAACAATCCAGTTGAACAAAAAGTTTCCATTGCTAAAGAAAAAAACAAGTGTTGTTTGTTATAAACAAGTAAAAACACTGAGGATACTTTTTAAGAGTCATTATGAGACTTTTGTGAAGAACTATAAAATCCTTTAAAGCAGATCACACAATCCACTATTCATTTTATATTATGGGGTTATATATAAGGCTGTTTTAATGATTAAATATTGAGTTTATAATCAATATACATTTTTAAGTTATTCACATGTTTACTTTTAATTCCATATAAACGCCTTAATAATTTTCAATTAAATTCAATTTATTATAAAACACTACTATGCTGAATTAAGCACTTAATATTCTGAACTACTCTAAAATATAGAACCAGCCTCTTATAGTGAGTTTAGACATCTGCATTTGAGCATTAAAAGCAAGACAAGAAAAATTGGGGGAAAGAAGAAATAAAGAGCCATGTGAATGTTTGTATTCCTATCTCATTCTCAAAGGAATTTAGTTTTTAACTGATGATTACACCCATTTAAATTTTCTTAAGTGATGTAATAATTGTATAAAATAAACATGTTAATCACTTTTTACTATGGATAACTACTAATCACACAAAATCTGGAGAACTCTGAGAGAAGTTTCTCTTGTTACAGCAATTATTCATAAGTTGGCATCTGTTGAAATAACTTCTGAACAAAATGGTTTTTTCCATTTATTGTCAGAAAAAATATGCAAATAGCTGTTGGTTGCTGAGGAAAGTTATAGCTTTATCTTTTACAAGTAGACACACTGGTATTATCTTTTCTTCTTACAAAAGAAAGTTGCATAAAAATTAATAAAATTTCAAAAAATTGTTAGGTTATTTGGGAACGATTTCTAAAATGTCTATGAAAGGAAAGTAATCTCAAAGTTACAATTATATTAAAGTTTCAATGGAAATATTACTTCCCAAACCTTCAAATCTTAAAAGACAAAAACGTATTGAAATCTGGACACTTACTAAATTTTTATTCTGAGGCTGAACTGACATATTTATTAGATTATACATATAATTCTCAGGATACTTTCTCTAATACTGTCCAAATAATAGGGAGACTGTTCTGAAGTAGTTTTATGAATATTAATATAAAATTGGAAAGGTCGAATTATACATTTGAGACCAAATATTTCTGATTAGTGGGGAAAAAACTGTGAGTGACATGACATCAACATGCTAATGTTTTATTAAATAAAAATACATGACTGGTTGCAGTATTCCTATTTTCTACAAAAGAAATGTAGACCTTGGGGCGCCTGGGTGGCTCAGTCCGACTTTGGCTCAGGTCATGATCTCACGGTTCGTGGGTTTGAGCCCCATGTCGGGCTCTGTGCTGACAGCCAGCTCAGAGCCTGGAGCCTGTTTCAGATTCTCTGTCTCCTTCTCTCTCTGACCCTCACCTGCTCATGCTGTCTCTATCTCCCTCTCAAAAATAAATAAAACGTTAAAAAAATTAAAAAAGGAATGTAGACCTTAAAGTTAAATTGATAAAATATAAAAATGGGTGAAGAAGAGTGAGAGGAAAAACCATTGAATATAAAAATACGGTGATAACCTACCATTTTATTCAATTTATTAACATAAACACTAGAGAAGTATATCAATGCAGACAGGTAAAAACAATATAATCTCACTGACAGACATCCAGTCAGCTTAGATATTGAGGTGGACCTTCACTGAAAAATTCAGTAATCTTCTATGATAGAGCCTCTCTTCTGGTTGGACCTCAGTATCTTTCTTGCAAAGATTAGTGTTCCTTGCCCCCTGAAAATGCTACCATACATTGCTTACTCAATCCTGAATATGCTCTGTATGAATCATCACTATAATACTTCCCCAAGGTCAAATCTAACAAATAATGTACCTGTGACTTGAATCCAAATCTAACTCACTCTTAATATTAGTTCCTTATTTAAAAAATTGTGAGGTTCTCTGACAGTAGTTGAGGAAGCAAATGAAAGTAAGCAGTTTTCGGGGCGCCTGGGTGGCTTAGTCGGTTAAGCATCCGACTTTCNAAATATTTAAAAAAATAAAAAAATGTTTTAAAAAAAAAAAGAAAGTAAGCAGTTTTCTGACATACTAAATTGGTCTGCTGAACAAAACACAGAGAGCTGTACTTTGTCCTGTTGTAAAGTCATGCTGCAGAGCCAGAGGTGATGAATAAGTCATACCCATGTCACAGAAGAAGAGGAAGCAACCAAATTCCTTTACAAGTTCCAACTGTTGATCCTATGCTCAATCTCCTTTAATTTGAGTCGTTTGAACTAAAAAAAAAAAGGGATCATGAGAAGTTTGGATATAAGACTAGATAGGCAACATAATCTTGTAAAGAATTTAGACTTAAATTAGATTGTAGTTGGAATGAAGTTTTAAAAAAAGTTCTCCTGTTGATATTTTTTCAGTAGCTAAATTTGGTTAGATTGAACAGAAATACGATACCCAGGTAATGAGGCGGAGGACCAAATGTAATCAGTGGAATAGATAGGATGAGAATAAGTGTTTTCTTGACTCGGTGATAGGTCAGAATAAATTGAGATAATCAATGTGCTTGTACACTAGAACTGAAAATAATTGTATGTTTTGTTTTAAATTTTAAAACTTTAAGTCCTTTAATCCTGAAAGTAGACATGAAGCTAGGCTTTAGTAAAGATGTACAGCCCATTTTCTAAATAAATGACTTACATTTTATTTGTTTCTCTTGGTCCAGCTGAGAAATGCTGATGTCTCACCTTAATGGGCTAACTCCAAGTTTGTAAAACAGACACTGGATGAGCAGGGTTGGTCAGAACACTGAAAAACCTCATTTCCTGTAAATATCCTGATTACTCAGATGTATCTATTTATTTATGTATTCATGCTTGCATCCATCCAACTAATATTTTATCAGTACCTTATACAGGCACTAAGTAGAAAGCAGTGTGAAAGGAGGCAAAAGATGCTTTAATAGAACTTAGACTCTTTTCAACCATAAAAAATACATACAAATTATTATTCAGTTATAGCTTAGGAGGAAAACAAGATAATGAAGATAGAACAGGAAAGTGAAAGTCTATTGAAGAGTTCTTTGCAGAGGAGTCTGAATTTCTACAGGCCTGGACCTAAATGCAGGAAAAGAATGTAGCATGTGAAAACTGAGAGAACAGAGAAAATATCAGTCTTTAAGAATAGAGCAACTCAGGGGCGCCTGGGTGGCTCAGTTGGTTAAGCATCCAAGTTCAGTTCAGGTGATAATCTTACAGTCCGTGGGTTCGAGCCCCGAGTCGGGCTCTGTGCTGACAGCTCAGAGCCTGGAGCCTGTTTCAGATTCTGTGTCTCTTTCTCTCTCTGCCCCTCCCCAGCTCATGCTCTGTCTCTCTGTCTCAAAAATAAATAAATGTTAAAAAAATTTTTTTTAAATAATAAGAATAGAGCAACTCAGCATGCCTGGGTGGCTCAGGCAGTTAAGTATCCAACTCTTGATGTCAGCTCAGGTCATGATCTCGTTGTTGGTGAGTTCGAGCCCCACACAGGGCTCCTCGCTGATGGCATGGAGTCTACTTGGGATTGTTTCTCCCTCTCTCTGTGCCCCTACTCTTTCTCTCTCTCTCTCTCTCAAAACAAACTACAAACAAAACAGTGCCAACTCAGCTAGTTAACCCACCCTAACTCTAGGTGACATCACACTGACTGAATTAATGAGATATGAGGACAGGCTACTTAGGACAAAGGAAAAATCTTTTCAATTCAAATCCGAAACAAGTTCTAATCTTTTAGGCCTTTCATTATAATCATGTATACGCTATACATATAATGGACTGCATTTCCACTGGAAAGACACTTCACCAAATGATATGTGTTCAAACAATATTCAGTGGTAAATTTGATACTGTTAAGTAAAAAAAAAATATGGATCATATATGGTAAAATAATAAATTCTACCAATACAATTAATGTAAATAAAATCACTTATAATTGGCACTTATTGAATTTACATATATAGATAAGAGATATATTTTTTTAAATTTATTTGTTTAATTTACATCCAAGTTAGTAAACATATAGTGCAACCATGAGTTTGGGAGTAGATTCCTTATCCATTTGGCCCATTCCCCCAACCCCTCCAGCAACCGTCTGTTTGTTCTTTCTACATAAGAGTCTCTCATGCTTTGTACCCCTGCCTGCTTTTATATTCTTTTGCTTCCCTCCCTTATGTTCATCTGTTTATATTCCTCTTATGAGTGAAGCCATATGGTATTTGTCTTTCTCTGACTAATTGTGCTTAACATAATATCCTCCAGTTCCAATCACATAGTTGCAAATGGCAAGATTTCATTCTTTTTGATTGCCAAGAATTACTCCATTGCATGTATGTATGTATTACACACACACACACACACACACACACACACACACAGCACATCACATTCTTTATCTATTCATCCACCGATGGACATTTGGGCTCTTTCCATCCTTTGGCGGTTGTCAGTAATGCCGCTGTAAACATTTGGGGGTGTGCGCCCCTTCAAAACAGCACACCTGTGTTCCTTTGATAAAAATAGAACTACCTTAGGATCCAGCAATTGCACTACTAGGTATTTAATTTTTTGAGGAGCCTCCATACTATTTTCCAGACTGGCTATACCAGTTTACATTCCCACCAACCGTGCAAAAGATCCCTTCTTTCTCCACATCCTGGCCAACATCTGTTGTTGCCTGAGTTGTTAATGTTAGCCATTCTGACAGGTGTGAGGTGGTATCTCGTTGTGGTTTTGATTTGTATGTCCCTGATGGTGAGTGATGTTGAGCATTTTTTCATGTGTCTGTTTTCTGTCTGGATGGCTTCTTTGGATGAATGTCTATTCATGTCTTTTGCCCACTTCTTCCCTGGATTGTTTCTTGGGTGTTGAGTTTGATAAGTTCTTTACAGATTTTGGATACTAACCCTTTATCTTTCATGTTGTTTGCAAATATCTTCCATTCCCTCAGCTGCTTTTAGTTTTGCTGATTGTTTCTTTCTCTATGCAGAAGCTTTTTATTTTGATGAGGTCCCCATAGTTCATTTTTGCTTTTGTTTCCCTTGCCTCTGAAGATGTGTTGAGTAAGAAGTTGCTGTGGCCGAGGTCAGAGGTTTTTGCTTGTTTCTCCTTGAGGATTTTGATGGCTTTCTGTATTACATTTAGGTCTTTCATACATTTTGAGTTTGTTTTTGTGTATGGTGTAAGAAAATGGTCCAGGTTCATTTTTCTGCATGTCACTGTCCAGTTTTCCCAACACCGTTTGCTGAAGAAGGTGTTTTTATTCCATTGGATACACTTTCATGCTTCGTCAAAGATTAGTGGGCCATACATTTGTAGATCCATTTCTGGGTTTTCTATTCACTTCCATTGATCTGAGTGTCTGTTTTTGTGCCAGCACCATTCTGTCTTAGATATTACAACTTTGTAATAAGTCTTGACATCTGGGAGTGTGATGCTTCCAGCTTCAGTTTTCCTTTTCAAGATTGCTTTGCTATTCAGGGTCTTTTCTGGTTCCATACAAATTTTAGGATTGTTTGTTCTAGCTCTGTGAAGAATGTTAGTGTTGTTTTGATAGGGATTGCATTAAATATGTAGATTGCTTTGGGAGTATCAACATTTTAACAATGTTTGTTCTTCCAATCCAGGAGCATAGAATATTTTTCCTGTGTGTGTGTGTGTGTGTGTGTGTGTGTGTGTGTGTGTGTGTGTGTAGGGGAGTGTCTTCTTCAATATATTTCATAAGCTTTCTATAGTTTTCAGTGTATAGATTTTTCACCTCTTTTGATTATATTTATTCCTAGGTGTTTTATGGGTTTTGGTGCAATTGTAAGTGGAATCAATTCCTTGATTTCTCTTTCTGTTGCTTCATATTTTGTGTATAGGGATGCAAATGATTTTTGTGCATTGATTTTATATCATGTGACTTTGCTGAATTCATGGATCAGTTCGAGCAGTTTTTGGTGGAATCTTTTGGGTTTTCCATATACACTATCATTTCATCTGTGAAGAGTGAAAGTTTGACTTCCTCCTGGCCAATTTGGCTGTCTTTATTCCTTTCTGTTATATGACTGCTGAGGCTAAGACTTGTAAAACTATGTTGAATATCAGTGGCGGTAGTGAGGATCCCTGTCATTTTCCTGACCTTAGGGGGAAAGATCAGTTTTTCACCTTTGAGGATGACATTAGCAGTGAGTCTTTCATAATAGCTTTCATGATCTTGAGGTATGACCCTTCTATCCCTACTTTCTTGGGAGTTTTTATCAAAAAAGGATACTGTATTTTGTCAAATGCTTTCTCTGCATCTATTTAGAGGATCATGTGGTTCTTGTCATTTCTTTTATTGATGTGATGTATCACATTGATTATTTTATGGATATTGAACCAGCACTGCATCCGAGGTATAAATCCCACTTGGTCATGGTGACTAATTCATTTAATGTATTGTTGGATCCAGTTGCCTTGTATCTTGTTGAGGACTTTTGCATCCACTTTCATCAGGGAAATTGATCTGTAGTTCTCCTCTTTAGTGGGTCTTTGGTTTTGGAATCAAGGTGATGCCAGCCTTGTAATATGAGTTTGGAAGTTTTTCTTCCATTTTTATTTTTTGGAACAGTTTTAGAAGAATAGGTGTTAACTCTTCTTTAAATGTTTTATAGAATTCCCCTGGAAAGCCATTCGGCCCTGGACTCTTGTTTTTTGGGAAATTTTCGATTACTGATTCAATTTCTTTACTGGTTATGGGTCTCTTCAAATTGTCTATTTCTTCCTATTTCAGTTTTGGTAGTTTATACATTTCTAGGAATTTTTCCATTCTAGATTGCCCATTTTATTGGCTTATAATTGCTCATAATATTCTTGTATTACTGTTTGTATTTCTGCAGTGTTTGTTGTGATCTCCTTTCATTTTTGACTTTATTTGGGTCCTTTCATTTTCCTTTTTGATCAAACTAGCTAGTGGTTTATCAATTTTGTTAATTCTTTCAAAGAGCCAGCTCCTAGTCTCATTGATCTGTTCTACTGGGTTTTTGGTTGTTTTGTTTTTCGTTTTGATAACATTGATTTCTGCTGTAATCTTTATTATTTCCTGTCTTCTGGTTTTGGGTTTTATTTGCTGTTCTTTTTCCAACTCCTTGAGGTTTAAGGTTAGATTGTATATCTGAGACCTTTCTTCTTCTTTAGAAAGGCCTGGATTACTGTCTACTTCGCTCTTATAACTGCCTTTGCTGTGTCCCAGAGGTTTGGGGCTGTTGTGTTATCATTTTCAGTGGCTTCCATGTACTTTTTAATTTTTTCTTTAACTTCTTGGTTAGCCCATTCATACTTTACTAAGATGTTCTTTAGTCTCCAAGTATTTGTTATCTTTTTACATTTTTTATTGTGGTTGATTTTGAGTTTCACAGCATGTGGTCTGAAAATATGCACGGTATGATCTCAATCTTTCTGTATTTGTTGAGGGCTGATTTGTGTGTCAGTATATGATCGATTCTGGAGAAAGTTCCACTTGCACTGGAGAAGAAAGTATATTCTGCTTTAGGATGAAATGTTCTGCATCTGTCTGTTGAGTCCATCCAGTCCATTCGATCTTTCAAATCCATTGTTTCTTTGTTGATTTTGTTTAGATGATCTGTCCATTGCTCTAAGTGGGGATTGAAGTCCCCTACAATTATGGTATTATTATCAATGAGTTTCTGTATGTTTGTGATTATTTGATTTTTATATGTGGGTGCTCCAAGTTTGGAGCATAAATGTTTATAATTGTTAGGTCTTCTTGGTGGATACACCCCTTAATTATGATATAATACCCTTCTTATCCCTTGTTACAGTCTTTATTTTAAAAACTATATTGTTTGGTATTAGTGTGGCTACTCAGGCTTTCTTTTGACAACCAGTCATATGATAGATGGTTGTCCATTCCCTTAATTTCAATCTGAAGGTGTATTTAGGTCTAAAATGGGTCTTTTGTAAACAGCATATAGATGGATCTTGTTTTCTTATCCCTTTTGTTACACTATGTCTTTTGATTGGACTGTTTAGACCATTGATTTTAGAGTGAGTACTGAAAGACATGAATTTATTGCCATTGTGTTGGATTAGAATTGGAGTTTCTGGTACTGATCTCTGGTCCTTTCTAGTCTTGTTTTCTTTGGATTTTTTTTTTTTTTTTTTTTTTTTTTTTTTTTTTTTTTTTTNTTTTCTTTTTTTTTCTTTTTTTTTTTTTTTTTTTTTTTTTTTTTTGCTCATCTTTTCTCCCCTCAGAGAGACCCCTTAAAATTATTTGCAAGGCTGGTTTAGTGTTCACGAACTCCTTTAATTTTTGTTTGTCTAGGAAACTTTTTATCTCTCCTTCTATCTTGAATTACAGGCTGCTGGATGAAGAATTCTTGGCTGAATTTGTTCTGACTCAGCACCTTGAATATATCCTGCGCTTTTTCTGACCTGCCAAGTTTCTGTGGATATGTGTGCTGTGAACCTGATCTGTCTTCCATTGTAGGTTAAGGACTTTTTTTTTCCTTTCTGCTTCATTATTCTTTCCTTGCCTGAGTATTTTGTGAATTTGACTATGATATGCCATGTTGATGGTCAGTTTTTGTTGAATCTAATGGAAGTCTCTGTGCTTCTTAAATTTTGAGGTCTGTCTTTCCCCAGGTTAGGCTCATTTTCCACTGTGATTTGCTCACATAAATTTTCTACCCCTTTTTGTCTCTCATCTTCTGGGACCCCTTTTTTTTTTAATTGCTGAGTTCTCTAATTTTTATTTCGTACTTTTTTGCCTTTGTTCTCCCTCTTTTCTTCTGCCTCATTATTCTCCCTAAGCATCCTCTTTATTGCTGATTTGCTGCTCTCCCTCATCCAACCTTACCGCCATGGCATCCATTGAGATTGAAGCTCAGTTATAGAATTTTTTTATTTCATCCTGATGAGATTTTACTTATTTTATGTCAGCATAAAGGGATTATAGCCTATTTTCCATTCAAGCTAGTTTTGTTATCATCGTGATTCTATTCTGATTCAGACATCTTCTTTTATCTGTGTTAAGTCCCTGGCTGTCATTTCTTCTTGTTCTTTCTTTTGGGGTGAGTTCCTTCATTTCGTCATTTTGAATAAAGGAAAAAAATTAAGTTAAAAAATTAAAAACACACAAAGAAATCAAATAAATGTTGCTAGATTCTAGATGTGTTTTGTTCTGGTTGTCAAAAGAAGCCTGATAGATTAGACAAAAAAGGGAAAGATAAGAAAAGAAAAAAAAGGACAGTGTTTAAAAATTAGAAAAAATGAATACAATAAGACAATGAAATGATGAAACTAAGTAGAATTTTGAAAATTTACAAAAAAGTAAAAATATAGAAAAAAAGAAAAATATTTAATAAAAATGGAGGAAATATTTTTCTTCCTGTTCGATTAAAAAAGAAAAAAATTGAGTAAGAGGACCAGCAAACAGAAAGAAATATGATCGAAAGTACATCTGGTTTCCTGCTGAAGTCAATCTATGAACCACTATAATCCACAAACTAAGCAGGCGGACAGACTTCTGGTATTCACACTATAGACCATAAACTAATCAGGTGGAGAGACTTGTGATGTCCATCAAGAGTGCAGTTGGCCTAGTTGAGTGGGGTTTAGTGAAATGGCTCCGTTCTCCACTAGATGGTGCTGCTTAGCTTACTGGGGTAGATCTTTGTGGTGCATGTAAGTATGCAAGCACATGCACAGGAGGGGTGAAAATAGAGTCACCCAGCTACCCAGTCTCTAGTATGGGAACTCTGTGTTCTCCCTAACCGGCAGTTAAGCACCCCTCTTCTGTCTCTACCTTCTGTCCACTCTCTGCTCCTACCCTTTTCGTGACCAAGCTGTGAGTCTGCCAGATGGCACCTCCCTCCTGAGTTTTATCTCACATGGGGTTGTGTTTCCCAACCCCTTATTTCTAAGGGCCCTGAAGCTTTGACCCGCTCAGACTCTCTAGGGGAGGGTCTCGCTGAGCAAAGACCAGGTGCCGGCCCACACCCATGAGGGTTCACAAGACTCTGCTACTGCCAATGTCTAGAGACTATGGCTGGGTGCCAGCCAACCCCAGAAAAAGTCGCTGTGATCTGGTAGCAGTAGCATTTCAGCAATTATGGAAAATCACAACAGACATCTGGCACCTGGCTTCACCGTTAACATCCTTGTTCCAACACTAGTGAATGTGGTTGTTCTCTGTGGTCCATTGGGACCTTTGCCTGTGTAGAGGCTGCACAGCCTCGATCAAATGTCCTCCCAGCAAGGGAACCGCACTCCCTGTGTGGCTCATGGGCCCCTTGGACCTTGCTCTCTGCTCCTGGGGATTCTCCCTTCCCAGCAGAGCACCACCCGGTATCCAGGTATGGAGTTTCAGACTCTGTGCTCCCTGTTATGAAGTCTTAATGGAATTTAAGCCCTCTCTCCTTCCTCCCCTTTTTTGTTAAGTTCCTGTGACTGTTTCCGCTTTCCCACTTTGTCTTCAGCTATTTTTGGGGTGGGTGATTTTCCCATACTCTCCCAGTGTCTTCATCCTCTCTCCGCAAGCAGAAACAGCTCCCTGCCCTCCACGGCTTCTCTCTCCCCCATCACCTGTCCACACTGCATACCTGCCAAGTTCTGTGGTTCATGTTGTACAGATTGTTGTGTTAATCCTCAAATCAGTTTTCTAAGTGTGTAAGATGGTTTAGTGTTGATCTGGTTGTATTTCAGGGATGAGAGATGCAAAAAAAAAAAGACTTCCATGCTATTTCACCATCTTGGCCCCTCCTCCTTGAATTTAACATAAAGGGCATTAAGCCAGGGCATCTGGTTGGTTCAGCCGGTTAAATGTCTAACTGTTGATTTCAGCTCAGGTCTCTGAGCTCTACTTTGGGTTCCACACTGACACCCAGAAGCTGCTCCCTCTCTCTCTCAAAATAAACATTTTTTAAAAAGGGCATTAAGGCCAATAAGTTTGCATGTACATAAATTGAATATGGCTGGACTTTTGCCATTACCTAGGTAGAGCTAGGCTTTACTTTTTAATTGTACCATTTTTCAAAAGAAGAAAGAATGCATCATGACCCTAACTGTAGATCTGACTATAAATATTAGTTGGACAGAAATGAAAAAAAATGAAATAATTTTATATGACACTAAAATATACTACATAGAAATAACATGTCAGTTTTAAGATACAGTTTCTTAGAAAATTGGTACTTTCATGTTGGTTGAATTAACTATATTGAGATAGAATTTACATACAGTAAAAAGTGCCAAGTTTAGGTGTACAATTTGAAGAACTTTGACAAATGGGTATGACGACCAATAAAATCTCTTTTAAAAGCTCCTACAAATCTCCTTTGCAGTAAATCTTGATGTGTTTTGTCACTAAAATTTAGTTGTGTTCCTAGAATTTACTAGAGATGGAATTACATGTGAATTTTTGTCTGGATTCTCTTACACAGGATAATTTATAACCTATAAATGCTGTTGTGTGCATCAGCAGTTTGTGTTTATTGCAGAGTAATCTACACCATGTGTGAATATGACCCAATTTATTAATCCATTCATTATTGATGAACATTTGAGTTGTTTCCACATTTGAGATGTTAGGAAAGAAGTAGCTACAAAAATGTATGAGCAGTTATTTTGTTCTCATTCCTCTCAGATAAATATAAAGGAGGGCAGTGGCAGCATTGTATAGTAAATAAATATTTCACATACTATAAGAAACTTATAAGAAATGTAGAGTTCTCATTGTTTTTAAATCCTCACCAACAAATTAATAGTCATTTTGGGTTTTTTTAGAATTTAAATTCCAGTTAGTTAACATACAGTGTTTGTTATAATAGTTTCCTGGTACAGTATAGTGATACAACAATTCCATACATCACTTGGTGCTCATCGCAACAAATGCCTTCCTTAATTTCCATCACCTTTTACCCCATTCCCCACATCCATCTCCCCTCTGGTATCCATCCATTTGTTCTCTTTAGTTAAGAGTCAGTTTCTTGCTTTCTCTCTTTTTTCCCCTTTTTTTGTTTTGTTTCTTAAATTCCACATATGGTTGATATCATATGCTATTTATATTTCTATGTTATTTCATTTAGCATGATACTCTGGAGCTCCATCCATATTGTTGTCAATGGCAAGATTTTATTCTCTTTTATGGCTGAGTAATATTCCATTGTGTATGTGAGTGTGTTTGTGTGTATTATATATATATTACATCTCCTTATCCATTCATCAGTCCTTCAAATTTTGTAACCGATACATAGTATCTTATATGTTTACCAGTGCAAATGTAATACATTTTGACACATGTTCATCCTCATGAAACCATCATTACAATAAGATACTAAACTATTGATCACTTCCAAAGTTTCCTTGTGTAATCCTTTTCTTTCATACTCTTTGACTTACCTTGTCCATGCCTAGGCAAAAAAAAAAAAAAAATCTTCTTGTCCTTTTGATTTGAATTCTTTAGAATTTTAGCAAGTGGAATCATACAACAGTTTTTGTAGTGTATATATAGGGTATAATCATTCACTGCTTTTATGGTTTAGCATTATTCTAGTGTATGCACCTCACCTCTTATAGTCTCATAGTCCAGTTACCTCTTGATATTTAGGCTACTGAAATAAAGGTGCTCTGAAACTTTCTGTACCGTCTTGCATTTATATATGCTTCTGTTTCCTTCAGGCAAATACCTAGAAATTTGGGCTAGTAATACCTAGTAATATTATATATTATATTCCATAGTACAAACAGCTATATGTATAATGTGTAATAGTAATAATAGATGAGCTATAAAGGTGCTATAGGTTTAATGTTTTAAGAAACTGCTAAAATGTTTTGGAAAACTGTACTATTTTACATTCACACTATAGATTTTGAGATTTAGAGTTACTTCACAGCTTGTCAAAATGCGATACGATTCATCTTTTTAATTTCTGCCATTTAATGGGATATGTAGAGGTAGTGCATTGGAGTTTTGATTTGGATTCCAATAGAGTCAAATGATTTTGAATATTATTTCATGTGGTTCTTTCCCTCCAAAAGTCATCTTTGTTGAAGTATCTATTCAAATATTTTGCCCATTTTTAATTGGGCTTTTTCTCTTATAAAATATATATATACATACATATGTATATACTCCTTATTAGACATGCAAATAATTTCTCCTCTTTTTTAAAAAAAATTTTAATGTTTTATTTATTTCTGAAAGAGAGAGAGAGAGAGAGAGAGGGAGCGAGCAAGCAGGGGAGGGTCAGAAAGAGAGGGAGATACAGAATCTGATACAGGCTCCAGGCTCTGGGGTGTCAGCACAGAGCTCGACGCGGGGCTCGAACCCACAAACCGAGAGATCATGACCTGAGCCGAAGCTGAACGCTTAACTGAATTAGCCACCCAGGCACCCCCCTCCTACTCTTTTTTAAAGCTTTAGTGAAGCAAAGGTAACAAACCATAAATACATACTACTAAAATATGTATGTATTTAAATCATATAATTTGATACATTTTGAAATAGGTACGCACCTGTGAAATCATTACCATAATCAAGATAGTATACATGTGCCTCACTCCAAAAATTCCCGTTTTGTTCCCCCTTCCCACCACACCCTCCCAGCATCCTCTGAAACTACTGATGTACTGCTCCAGTGCATTCGTGTGCATTTCCTAAAGTTCTGTACAAATCAACCATACTTACAAAATCACTACTTTCAGGTGTACAATGTAGTGATTTGACAATTATAAACTTTACAAAACGCTCACCATGATAAATGTAGTTAACTGTCATCCTACAAAGTTATTACAATATTGACTACATCTCCTCTGCTATATTTTACATTCCCATGACTGACTTACTTTATAACTGCAAGTTCATACTTCTGTTTCACCCAGCACACCTCCTCTCTGGCAACCACCAGTTTGTTCTCTATTTTGGAGTCTTAATTTGGGAGGTTTTTGGTTCGTTTGGGTCTTCATTTGTTTTCTAGATTCCGCATCTAGAAGATTGAGGCAAATTGCTTTTCCCTTCAGAGGAAAGAGGGTCTTATCAGGCAGATTACTTTCTTTCAGGGGAGGATAGAGAGGACTCACGTGGCAGACTCATTGGCAGTGATGGAAAATTTCTGACTCAGCAGTTAAGACAGACAACATTTCTGGAGGAAAATTGGAACTGTAATTAGATTAGGTGTCAAACCCCAGTTTGGCACCTCCATCAAGTGATAGAATTCCTCCCTGTTTGATGCGACTTACTTTCAGCTTAATGGAGAGATGTGACCAAAATTTAAGTCATTAGCCTCATTCTCAGCTACTGCGCTGAAGTTACTACACTTCGGTTGCTCTTTTGTGGGGTATCTATTGCTTGTGGCAATTTGACTTAACCCCTGTGATTTTCACAGGTCACATCTTCCAGTTGACATTTAAAGTTGGTAAATTTTTTCATTACTTAGATGTTCCAGCCAGGGAGATCTTTTGCTTGGTGGCTAGTGCTGCAAAGATACATTTAAAGCTTTTGATAGAAAATAACACCTTAGGAAGATCATCATGATTGCTACCAACAATAGAATTACCAATATTGAGAATGCATTTTAGAGCTGTGGTCCTGGGGCACCTTGACACAGTCATTTACGCATCCATCTTTGGCTTAGGTCATGCTCTCATGCTTTGTGGGCTTGATTCCCACTTCAGGCTCTGTGCTGACAGCTCAGGGCCTGGATCTTGCATCAGCTTTTGTGTCTCCTTCTCTCTCTCCCTCTCTTCCACTCATGTTCTGTCTCTTGTTCTCTCTTTCTTTATTAAAAATACTCATTAAATAAAAACTTGTTTAGAGCTGTGGTCTCAAGACTCAACCCAATTAAACTCAAGTAAGTCAAAGATCCCACTGAAAGTCACCTTTTTAAGTCAAGCAACTTGTTCTTATGTAATTGAGTTTTAACTTCCCCAGAAGTGTTAATTCAGACACAGAAGATGATGTTGTCCTAACACACATGCCACCTCATTCAGCTAGAAGATAATTAAAAGCTATTTTATTATCAACCGCAACTTAGGCTAGAGAGTTTAAGGATATCTGTGGTGTGGCTATTGATGTATCAGCAGGTATTATAATAATTTTAAAAATTTAGGAGAAGTTTGTGATCATAGCCTCTTTTACATTAATCTCTAACTGGAGAACTATGGGCCTGCCAAAAGGAATGAGTTCTGAATCAGGAATGTCTCCAAGTAAATCCTTTTTAATTTAACAGTGAACATTTAGGAGAGCCAACCGGTAGGTATCTTGTGAAAAGACATGGACATGGTTGGATTTCCTCTTACCCTGAAATCAAAGAGATTGCCCCCCTGAGCAATGACCTGGGAAAAACAGATGAAGGTGCTATCTTTCCAGGCTAATGCCAGAGTAAAGGAAAAGAGTTGTATGTTCAATTAAGTCATGAAGTCTTGGACCCATCATCTTGTCTGCCTCAATAGCAGCTACTTCTCTTCCTGGTCAAGCAGACTTAGAGGTCTGCAACATCTATGCAGCAGTGGTCAGGTCCTTTCAGCTATACTCAAAGGCTGTCTGCCTCTGCTGATGTCACCAGGGTCCGTAAACTGACCCTAACAGATTCTTGTATATTAGAACCCAGGAGGCTTCTTTAATCTGTTGATGACAGACTTGGACATTAGAAACTCCTAGTACCTTATCCTATAAGCATGAGACAACAAAGGATCAGCCAAAGGTTGTGTACGAATAGAGTTTGTAAAAGCTCATAAGGTTTCTATTAATAATTCGATGATTTGTCCAGTGAAGTGGGTGCTTGTATCACTGGAAAGTACAACACAAATGTGAAACTTTTTTTTTTTTTTTGTACTGTGAGGGAATCAGACTTTGTGGCAGGAAAATACTTTGCCCCATCCAGAAAACACTGACAATCTACAGTAAACTGCAGATTAATGAAGTCTAGCCACAGCTGTTTGATAGGGACTAGAAGGAGGTTCAAAACCCCTGGAAACAAACCAATTTTTTTTAGGATTATAGAGCACAAAGGTCAGACATTGCTCATCGATTGTAATTTTGTAAAAGTTTCTACTCCAATGTCTATTTATAATTTGAGTCATCTTAAATGTACTATGGTGAGTGAAGAAGTGCAGAAACTGAAAAATAGGGTTTGTCAGGGATCTAGGAAGAGCAAAAGCATTTTGAGCTTCCTCTATCTCTGTTGATTCATTAAATTTTTGACTATTATTTGCACACAAACACCCTTTTTTCTGTGATGCAGGAGCAGACTGTAGACATGTCACAAGGACATTAGGATGGCAAGTCTGGCAATGGGGGTCATTTTTGCAGAAGCTGAATGGACTTTACCTACCTGTGCCACAATTTTACAAATAAAAAGAAGGCTTACTAATATTTGTTTGGCAATATGTCTCATGTGATTTACGTATCAAATAAGCCTAATTAATTTAACAAACACTTTTGGGATATTCCAGACTAAAGACTTTTTTAGAATTTGATTTTGGGATTTTGTTTCTCAAAAATACTTAAAATATTTTCTTGTATTTGTTCAAATAAAATCAGAGATTATTGTAAAACTTAATATTTAAAAAGCAAACATACACTCTTATGAAAAGCAGACAAAACACCTAAGAAAACTTTCTTTTTAATAATTTTGATCTTTGCCAGCTTGACTACACTTTAAAATTTTTTACAAAGTTTTTTTTTATACACCTTCTAGAATTCTTTCAACATTCTGATTAGTCCTATTTTTTCTCTTTAACCCAGCCTCCTTTTAGAACAAAATTACTTTCTTTTTCCACAATAAAAAATATAGTATCTCGATTTCTAGTAGTTTTGATTACAGATAGAATTTTTAACCCTTAGAAATCTTGATTTCTAGTGAAAACTAAGAAGTAGGTAATTGTGAATCGTCTGTCAAAACATTTTTTAAATTTGCAAATTTATAAATTTTACAATTTCTAGAAGTTTATGCCTTAATTTTTAGTATAGAGTAATATGTTCAAATATTTTTTACTTTCTCTGTAATAAGCCAAAAGTGCATAAACCTATACTTAAAAGCTTAAAGATTTGGCAAGGGAAATGATGCATTAAGTTCATTAAATATGTAAATTATATCCAAATAAGACAAAACAGCAATGGCTAAGTTATCAAAAATATTTGAGGAAACTTTTTAAAAAAAAAAAAAGCCTGAAGCTTTTCATTTAATCTACTTTTTTAACAGTTAGGTTTAGATTACTTAAAAAACATTATTAAAAGTTAAAGTAATTCATTACCCTATGTTATTATTTTGCTGTTGACATATCTTATGAAAGATAACATAAACTGATTTGGCCAGTAAAGTAAGGTAGTATAAAAGTTTCATATTTCATGTTAATTCTAAAAACATGCCTGTTTTAATTAAACCATGAACCTTCAACCAGCTTTTATATAAAATATTTTTTGAGTTAGTTTCCAGGTTTTTGACTTTTAAGATGCCTAATCCTTACAGCATTTCACTTCAAACCAACTAAATAGAGCTCTTTTACAAATTCATTTTAGTGATACAATCTGGAGGTAGAAACACTTTTACAATACATATATAGGCACATGTGAACATGTAGACTCAGAATTTCTGTTTTAAAATCACTGTCATGAAATAGGTACAGAATTTACCAGTTAGAAACCTCCCATCTGAGTTTTCTTGGTAGATGGAGTAAGTTAAGACCATGTATCTAGATGACTAAAGTAAAGTTTTCCTTTAATATTTGTAGAGAAGACATTTCACATTTTATTTCTTTCTTGCAAGTCAAGTTTTAAATGGTATTTCCCCCCTTGACTGGATAAGAATTACTTCCTTGGAATTCAATTTAAAAAAAAAAAAAGGCTAAGGAGTTCCTGGACATGACCAAGCAATACACTGAATATTTACATTTTAAAGGCACTGGGTAAAAATGGAAGGACTTTTTAGAACTTCTGCTCTCTTAAGGCCCAAATTTTTACTTATAAAGCCTTTTGAGATAGACAGGGGAGATACTGGGATTGGTAAAAAGGACTGATGAAAGTTAAATTGTCCTTGGAACCACATCTGTGGTTCTATAAAAACTACAGTTGTAAAACAAGGACAGTAGTGTTTAATTTTACAAAGGATATCAAAGGGCCGGCATACGCATTTACTTAGGAAAACATCTTAATTTCCTCTGGGTATATGTAGCTTAAGGGGAATGCTTAAATTTTTGTTTATCACCCTCTGAATATCAGCTTCCAGATTGTCCAAATTTCTGAGCATAATTCCCACTAGGGAAAATTTTTTTTTCCATTCTAAGTGAGTAGTGGGCTTAAGAGAGCAGGGATTAAGGTAGAAAGCCTAAATCTAGTATCAAGTAAAATTTGGGAGTTTTTAATTGATTATTGTTTTAGTTTTTCCTTGACTGTTGAAAGGAATTACAGTTTTAAAAGAAAGTTTACCAGAGAATCCATTAGAGGGGCTCATAAAGGTGCTAAATCTGGAGGCGCCCATAACAGGTGGGCCCATCCTTAGAGCACCACGACTTGAAGAACTTGCACAGGGCCTTTGAGGACAATCTTTTTTCCAGGGCTCTAGTTGATGACAAAATAAACATGGTTCTTTAGACCATCATTTTGATGGTGGTCCATTAGAAGTGTGAAATATGGTAGGGAGGCCCTGGTATTATTTTAGGGGTCTAAGCCTTGAAGCTATTGTAGCTGTAAAACAGTTTGACAGATTTCTTCTTTTTATTTATGATGTCGTTCCAAGGTTCTTTCAAAATTCTCAGCTCTAGCCATGAGTTCAGTCAGGCCTGTGGTCTCCTATCTCCCCCCCACCCCTTATTAACCCACTAATCTTAGGGGACAATCTATTTACGAACAGAGCACCTAGAGCAGACTTGGTGATCTTACTTATTTGTATGGATCTGGAATGCCAAAGCAAAAGACTTCCCAATGGGCTTTAAAGCCCATGGGATTCATCTTTGTTTTGTTTGCAGGTTTGAATAATAAACTAATCAGTAGAGGCAGAGAAGACTCTAGGGGTGGCTTTTAAAGGACTAGCTGCCATACTCTGAGCTTTCTCTGGTCCATGAGGTGACTATATTGGAGAATGGTAATCTCAAACATCATCCTTGGATTTATGCCCTTCGGCTTCCCACATCCACTTAGGCCATCACAAGGGCTATCAACCTTGTGACATGTCTATCAGCACACACTTATAAAGACCTGGGAGCCCAGAGTCATAGGTCCTGATGATAATTATTAGAAAAGCTTGTGAGTCTCCTTCCCTTGGTTTTGCATATTCTTTAGTTATGGCCCTTAATTCCATATTTGTCCAAGGACTGAAAGATACCTGAGGATTACCTATAGGGAGGTTTTATTTTAAAAAGTAACTGTTCTATCATTTCTACAGAGTAGAAAAGCAATGCAGACATAAAATTACTGGACTATGGATACTCAGGTAATGGATAGAGGGGGGCAAGAATCAATATTTTGGACCGAAGGTTTCAGGTGTATCATGTTGATTGATTTGTGGAATTTGAACCATCTTTGCATCCCTGAAATAAGTCACACTTAATAGTGGTAAATAATTTAAATGCATTGATCAATTTGGCTTATAATTTTTTGTTGAGGATTTTGTTGAGGATTTTTGCATTTATGTTCAGCAGGGATGTTGGTAAATATATATATATTTTCAGTGTCTTTGGTTCTGGCCTAGTGGAATGAATCTGAAGGCAATCCTTACTTTTTTTTTCTTTGATTCCTTTTTTTGAGAAGGATAAATATTAAATATTCTTTAAATGTTTAGTAAAGTTCACTGCTAAAAATGTCTGGACTTTTTGTTGGGAGCGTTTTGATTATTGCTTTAATTTCATTACTACCAACCATTTTGGTCTGATTTTCTATTTCTTACTGACTGTCTTGAAAGACTGTAGGTTCTAATTTTTTGTAATAGTCTCTCATAAGCTTTGCATTGAAGAGGTAAGGGTTGTAACTTCCCTTTTCTAATTTTGAGTGTTCTACCTTTTATTCTTGAAGTCTAGGTAAATTTTTATCATTATTATTTATCTTTTCAAAGAATCAGCTCCTAGTTTCAATCAGCTCCTACTGCTGGTTTTATTTCATAAGTATTCATATCATTTATTTTAGGCTCTTCATTATTTCCTTCTTTCTAGTGACTGTGGGCTTTGTTCTTTCTGTAGTTCATTTAGGTGTAGTGTAAGATTAGATTGCTTGAGAGGTTTCTTGTTACCTGAGGTAGGATAGAAGTGCTGTAAACTTACCTCTGAGATTAAGTTATGCTTCATCCCAAATATTTTAAACTGTTGTGTTTCCATTTGTCTCCAGGAATTTTTCATTTCCTCTATGATTGCTTTGTTGACCCCTCCTGGAGTCCAGCTCCAGCCGGCCCAGGGATCCCTGAAGGATGGACAGTGTTAGTGAAAGAGCCCTGAGATTCTGTCTGATCACCAGGCAGGCATCTCTGTCCTGTCCTGGTCTTAATTTATAGATCAAATGATAACATAGCATCAGAAAATGGAATTTTTACAATGGATAGTTCTCTGTGATAAAATGTTTTGCAAAGTGTACAGAAACAGATTTTACAGAACTATTCTTGCAGAACTACTCCAATTATACTGAGGTTGAGTAAATAAGAAAATACCAGGGTGTTCTTAGTGAAAAACAGGACAACATACACATTCTAATAACACTAAGATTAATTCAGAGTTCAAGTTGTAGATACGCTTATCCATCCTCATCACAGCTGCCAGTATAAGGGAAGGTGTTTGTGGAATGTAGTCCTTAGGGAAGGGACTGCTATACACCACCAGTTAGCAAGGGTATATGTAGTAAATAATGTTCTGCCCTTATCTGTTCCTTCTCTCTAACTTAGGCTCTTTGTTTCTGGGCAAGACTTAACCGTCCAGTTATATTCCTTATGGCACCAGAGAGTTAACTATATCTTTAAAGAGTTTAGCTCATTTCCAATACATAGAATAGCCTCTTCGAGTGCATTTACCTTTGGGTCTAGTTGGTTTATTTATTTATGTATTTTTTTTTTTGTCTGTGATTTCTTGAATAGCTAGGGCATGAGAAACATTTTTGGTTAGTTGACTTACATGTTGAGCTGTATGAACCTCTTGGACTAACACAACAATAGAAACAGAATTGTACAGGTCAGTCCTTTATGAGTAAGGGTCATTAGCCTGTTTGTTTATAGCACAAGAGAAGTATACAGTAAAACAGGACTTGCCGGAGGCACGATATCTGTTCCCATGATCACAGAAGAAGAAGTTCCTACAATAATTTCCTTCACAAGGTGCAATCATCATAGCAGGGCCAGAATAAGGGGACAAATCACTCCCAATCCTAATCAACAAGGTACTGTGGGGGTCGGTGCTCAAGCAGAAATAATTGAGTGGGGGTGGATATCGGTCATCATCTGACAGCAAGAGCCTTGCAAACCTGCCTTAACCCCACAAGGAGTTTTCTCAACTAGTGAGTTCAGAAATGGTTCCCAACAGACCCCTTGGTTGTTTTATATGATTTATTCTCCAGGTGCTTTTCTAGTTTTTTTCCTTATAATTGATTTCCAGTTTAATACTGTTGATATCAGAAAAGATACTTGGCACGATTTCAATTTTCATATACTTAATGAGACTTGTTTTGTGGCCCATTACAAGACTGATCCTGGAGAATGTTCCATGGGCACTTGGAAAGAATGTGTGGTTTGATGGAATGTTATGTACATATCTGTTAAGTCCATTTGGTCTAATGTGTCACTCAAAGCTACTGTTTCCTTATTGATTGGATAATGTATAAATAGATATAAATGTGCTAAATCTCCTATTGTATTATGGTTTCTTCCTTTATATCAGTTAATAGATGCTTTATATATAATTAGGTGCTACACTGTTGAGTGCATCAATATTTACAGTTGTTAGGTCCACTTGTTGGATTGGTCCCTGTATCATTATGTAGTACCCTTCCTTGTCTCCTGTCACTTTCACGATTTTATCTAAGTGTTGCTGCCTTATTTTGTTTTGTTTCCTTATTTTATATTTGTGTTTGTATTCCTTATTTGCATGGAGTACCTTTTCCCCTATCTTCAATTTCCTTAGGCCTGAAGTGTATCTTGCAGGTAGCATACTGATAGGTCTGGTGAGTTTTTATTTTATATACTTTCTACCACCCTGTGTCTCTTGATGAGAGCATTTTAGCCATTCATACTTAAAGTAATTATCGATAGGTATGTACTTACTGCCATTTGGTTTTCTGGTGGTTTCTGTAGTTCTCTGTTTTTTCCTCTTCCTGTGTTCTCTTCTGATTGGTGACTTTCTTTAGTATTATTATTTTTAGCAAATAAAAAAATAAGGTTGTGGTTATTATGAAGTTTATATATAATACTGTCTTGCAGATAGTAGTCTACATGACTGTCACTTACTTTTGAATATATTCCAGTAGCACATTGGTAGTCTATATTTTATGTATATGATATTTTATATCTTCATTTTTATGGATCCCTCAACTAATTTTTGTAGCTATGAGCTATTTTACTACTTTTTCTTTCTAACATTCCTACTAGATTTATAAGTGATTGATCTACTAGTGTGATTGTACATCCCCTTTTACCGTGAACATTCATTCATAAGGTTCTTCTCATTATGGTCTAGTCTTCTCTGTTTAAAGAACTCCCTTTTAACACTTCTTATAAGGCTGGCTTTGTGATTACAAAATTCCTTAATATTTGGTTGGGAAACTATCTTTCCATCAATTCTCAATGATATCTTTGCCAGGTAGAGTACTCTTTTATTATTTTTTTTCCAGCGCTTTGAATAGATATGCCATTCCCTTTTACTGAAAAAAATAGCTGATACCTTTATGAGGTTTCCCTTGTTTGTAATGGTTTTCTTTTCTCTTGCTGCTTTTAAGCTTCTCTCTATATCTTCAACTTCTATTTTAGGTATGTGTCTTGGTTGGGACTTCTTTGTTTCATCTTTTTTGGGACTCTCTATGCTTCCTAGACCTAGTTATCCTCCAGAGATTATTATAGTGCAAAAATTGGTTGCTTCCTGTTGTCTCAGATGCCCTACAACCTATCCTCATTTCTCTTTACTTTTTGATGTTCAACTTCGATCATTTTCACTCTCCTATCTTCATGATCACTGATAGATTTTTTGCCTCTAAACTGCTGTCAATTGGTGATGTTCTCACTGAGTTCATCTACACTTCTCTCCAATCTGATAAGCATATTTATAATCATTAAAGTGTGTACTAGGGAGGTTGCTTACCTACTTTTTGTTTATTTCTGGGTTTTTTGTCTCCTTTTTTGCTTGGAATATATTTCTCTCTCCTTATTTTGTTTGATTCTATGTGTTAGGTAGATCAGTCTAACATTTTTGTTGTGGAAAGTAATCACCTTCTGCAGAAAGCAGCCGGTGGAACACAGTTTCTCCTGGTCACCACAACCAGGCACTCTAGGGGGGACTGTCCCTTGGTTTTGCTGCATGCATCCTCCTGTGAAGACTGGGCCCCAAATACTGTAGATATGCTGGTGGCTGGCCAAGAGGCCTGGCTCTAGTAGCTGCTGGTGCATGGGTGAGTAGGTCTCACCCCTTAGCTACCAGGCTCAGAAGTTGCTCTGGATGTTTGTTCATCCTGGCTGGAGGTGCTCACTATGTGTAGTAGTATAATAATTGTTTTGGGGGAATGCTGATTCCTACTGAGGATGCCAGTAGGTGTGGCGAGCCAGGAGCAATTTTCAAGGGGTACCTGCCAGTGTGGGCATGTGGATGAGCTGATCTGCAGAAGAATACAGAGCATAGGTGAGTGGTGCTACCACATCAGTCAAAAAGTTTCAGGCCTGAGCTTAGAACTGCTTCATCAGCTCTGCCGAAGGAGGCAAGAAAAATGGTGCTTCACACAATATATGGTCTTGAAGAAAGATCTTGCAGATCTCAGCACCTCTGACATACAGCCTAAAATTAGTGAACCCATCTCCTTCACATCTAACCAAGGTATTTAAAACTACTGCTTCTGTTCTGGGTCTCCAGCTGAGTGATATACATGCTGGCTCTTTAGGATCAGTGTCTAGGTTTTCTATAGCTCTCCTGCTAAATTTCAAAGCCACATGTTATAGGGGGTTGTCTTTCCCATGCAGGTCTGTAGGGCTGGGGGTGCCTTCTTTTGGGGGGAGACCTATGCATTTGTGACATCCCTCCTGCCTGTAAGGCACCATGCTGGGGGGTTTGGTTCCTGACAACATATCTGTACCTGCTGCTTTTCTTGATGTGGCTTCTTCTTTATCTGTGGGAAATCTTTTATGTTAGTTTTCAGGTTGTTTTCTGGGTGAATTGAATTATATACAGTTATTACCTCGGTGTGTCAAGAGGCAAGTTCAAGATCTTCCTATTTTGTCATCTTTCCCTGATCTCTCATCTTTAAAATTAATGATACTTGTCTTTTATAATTCATAGTTTCTGAGTAAAATTTAAGGAATTTTGCCTAACTGAAGGTCATTAACTTTATTTTCAAAAAGCTTTCTATTTTTTGCTCTTCTATTTATTTGGATCTTTGATCTACTTTGAGTTAATTTGTTTGTGACATGAAGTCTCCAGTTGAACATTAGATAACCCCTTGAACTATTTTATCATTGAGATATCTTGATATCAGGCTGTGTAAGTCTGCCCACTTAATTTATTGTTTTCACAATTGTTTGGCCTCTCTTCTTGGATATAGGGGTTTATAAGTTTTTAATCAAAGTTTTAAAAATGTTCATTATTCCTTAGCCACCCCTCTCTTTTTGGTAATTCCAATTATGAGAACATTAATATTCTTTAGGTTTTCCCAAGGCTCACAATTTTGGGGTCCTGTTTTTCTTCAGGCATTTTCTGCCTTTTACGTTGCAAACTTTTTGTTACTACATCTTCAAGTGCAGGAGTATTTTCTTCCTCAGTGTGCTTTTAATCCTGTCTATTGAAATCTTTATAAAAGATAGTTTAATTTGCATCTCTCAAAGTTGAATTTGTGACTTTGTATATCTTTTACCATCTATAAAACAAGCTGCTATTCCTCTACCTTTTTGAGAAAGTAAAAAATAGATGTAATTCCTGCCTTTATGCTAATTATTATCTGTGTCCTTGAAGTTTGTTTCCTGCATCTTCCTATATGTGGTCATTATTTCATGCCTCACCTTGTGAATTTTATCGGTGTTCAATGTATTTGGATTTCTATAGATATTACTGACTTTTTACTGGACCACGGTTAACTTGGAAGCTATTCTAAAATGTTTAATTTATTAACTATTATTTTAATACGTCTAAGATGATTATGGGGAACATTTTGTAATTTGTGAATTTTATGTCTTGGTCAGCTGTTCTGAGGAATTTAATAATTAACCTTTTCAAATAAATAATGGTCTTTACTAACTACTTCCAATGTTCATAATCATTGTGGGGTTTTTTCCATCTTTTACTGATGGAAGTTGTAATATATCATGATATATAAAAATGTTAAAACTCATCTTTCTGCAATTTAATATCTATGGTATTTGAAGTCTTTTTAACAAATAGCAAAGCTGTATGTGGTCATCTTAAAACAACCTACAAAGGGTAAGATGCTAAAATTATTTATTGTTGTTGTTTGCTTGTATAGTTAAATGCCTCAGAAGACTATTACCCAACATTTTATCTTAAAAGTGTACTGGAGACATTTTTTCTCAGAGATAAATTTTCACATCTACTCACTGATCATTGAATGAAATAAACATTAAATGTTTTCTAAATAACAAGGGAAAAGCCCTTTAAAACAAGGGAAACTTAACCAACACTATTTTAGAAATAGCTTATTTTTATTATTATTTGATAATGAACCCTAGGGCACAGTCTATAAAAATGAATAAGTACATCCATTAAAATTAAATACAAGTGTGATCACAAATATCAAGTTGAAGGATGAGTTTATGTAGATGTTAAAACCTACTTTCTCATGTTATCATTTTATCTTTGCTTCTTTGATGTATAAACTTCAAACTAATAATCTGTAGAATGAGTTTTGCCTCATAATTTCATACAAAAAATAGCAATTAACATCACTATTTAAAAATATTCTTGGAAAAAGATGGCGGCTTAAGACTATAAACTAAATTGCCACAAAGTCACTAATACTATATCTCCAAAAAGAGTAACTCATTTTGAAGAACTGAGGGCTGATTGAACAGTTTCTGCAAAGCCAGTGATGGGGGACCATACTTTGTGGGGGACACAAAGTAATAATGAGGACTCCAACACAGTGACCTACTATACAGAGTAAGATTGGTGGAGGAAAGGGGTTGTCTGAATGTGGACTCATCCATCCCAGGACACAGGAAAAAAAAAAAAAAAACACATAGTA
>NW_027532420.1:2290853-2392612 GCF_008692635.1 Crocuta crocuta | reverse complement strand
AAAGGGCAGCTAGACTATACGTGAAGGACATCACAGCATCAGGCAAAAAGGCAGGGAGCTGCTCAAACTCTCTTTTAGGTAAGAGGTGCCAGCGTGAATGATTTTTGTGTTGTCTTCCAGTTTCATACTGTTCACAGAAGCAGCGTCCTTGGGCTCTAGCCTGCCTAAAAATTCCACCCAACCTGGGCAGAAGGACCCTGTTATATAGTGTTCCGCACCTCTACAGCTGCACCCACACCGGCCCCAAATGACTCATCAGGGTAGCCCCGGTACCACCCACTTCAGGAGCCCATGGGCATATATTTAGAGGCCCACTCCTCCAAGCCTGCTTGTATTTCCACCACGGGGACCTTGGCAAAACATGCCCAAAGGTCTCCCCATATTGCTCCACTCAGGCCAAAGCTGCCACTAAAACAAAGTCTACACAGGGAATATTCCTATATAGGGCCATTGCTTCAAGAATGGGAAGGGTAGCTGTTCTGCCTAATTCATGAAAGCAAACAAAATCATGAAAAACAGAGAAATATATTCCAAACTAAGGAACAAGATAAAACCCCAGGAAAAAATCCCAACAAAGAGAGGTAATTTACCTGACAACTGGAAGTAATAGTGATACTCTTTATCCATTATTTCCCCAAGTTGGCTGAGTAAAAACTCTCTTGAGTGTTTTAGCAGAATTGACGACATACAAGATGAGATCTGCAAACTGAAAGAACAGTGAAAATCACCCCATCAGAAAATATACATATAATTAATGTAAGTAGGTTAATGCATCACGGGGATAATAGTAACATAAAGTATATTAAAATTCACATTATAGGGGTCCCAGAAGGAAGAGTAAACTCTCCTAACCTGGGGAAGAAAATAGACCACCAGACCAACAAGCACAGAGGGCTACAACCAAGATGAAGACAAAGAGATTCACACTAACACATATTATAATTAAAATCTAAAAAGTTGAAGACTAAGAATCTTAAAAGTAGCAACAGAAAGACACAGTCAAATACAATTGAAAGATTATAAAACTCTAAGCTGATATTTCAGCAGAAATCTTGCACTCTAGATGGAACATCAGGATAAATTTAAAATAGTGAAAGATAAAAATTTGAAGAATTCTTTAACAGCAAGATTATCATCCAGACTTGGAGGATAAATGGAGGTAATCACTAGTAAACTATGTACCTGGATGTTTACAGCAGCATTATCTACCGTAGCCAAATTACGGAAAGAGCCCAAATGTCCACCAACTGATGAATGGATAAAGAATATGTGGTGTGTGTGTATATATATGTAAAATGGAAAGTTAGTAATCAGAATGGAATCTTGCTGTTTGCAGTGATGTGGATGGAACTAGAATGTATTAGGCTAAGTAAGTCAATCAGAAAAAGACAAATACTATATGTTTTCATTTATATGTGGAATTTGAGAAACAAACAAGCAAAGCGGCGGGCGGGGGGAGTGGTAAAATTTAAAAAAAAAAGGAGAGAAACCACGAAGCAAACTCTTAACTGTAGAGAACTGATGGTTACCAGAGGGGATATGGGGAAGGTGATGGGAATTAAGGAGTACACTTGTGATCAGCACTGGGTATTGTATGGAAGTGTCAAGTCATTGTATCACTTATATACCTGCAACTAATATTACACTGTGTGTTAACTAACTAACTGGAATTTAAAACTTAAAACTCAGAGGAGGACACCAGAAGAAAATTACAGATCAGTATCTCCAATGAACAGAGATGGAAAAATTCCCAATGTTAGCCAAAATGAAATCAATACATTAAAAGGATCGTATACATCACATTCAAGTGGTATTTATTCCAGGGAAGCATGGATGGTTCAAGATCTGCAAATCAGTCAGAGTGATACATGGTATTAAATGAGGAAAAAATCATTTATCATCTCAAAAGATACAGGAAAGCATTTGACAAAATTCATCCATCAATGATAAATTTAACAGGGTTTGTATAGAAGGAATGGATGTCAAGGGGTGAAGTCCATATAGTACAAACCCACAAGTAACAACAGACACAACAGTTAAAGGTTAAAGCTTTTCCTCTAAGATCACAAACAAGACTAGGATGGCCACTCTAACCTCTTATATTCAAGTTGATATTGGATGTCTGTTTCAAAGCAACCAAGCAAGAAAAAAGTAAAACTTTCACTATATGGAGATGACATCATGTCATCTACAGAAACCCCTGAAAGCTATGATAAAAATACTGAATTCATTTATTCTAATAAGTCATAGGCTACAAAATGAACACATTGGTTACCTATTTATACACTAATAACATGCTATCAGAAAAAGATTGAATAAAATATGTAAAAGAAAATTTATCCAAGAAGGCAAAAGAAATGTACAATACTTTGAAAACATCAAGACATTGATGAAGAAATTGAAGATGTTATGATCATGGATTAGAAGAATTTCTTTGAGTAGGATGGATGTTTTAACAATCTACAAATTCAATACAATGTCTATTAAAACATCAATGATATTTTTCACAGAACTGAAATAATC
The DNA here is from genome assembly GCF_008692635.1 of Crocuta crocuta. Lineage (NCBI taxonomy): Eukaryota > Metazoa > Chordata > Mammalia > Carnivora > Hyaenidae > Crocuta > Crocuta crocuta. The sequence continues at coordinate 2,390,089 of NW_027532420.1, read as the reverse complement.
TAGAAAACTTGTACAGAACCAACGAATTTGAATAGCCAAAGCAATCTTGAAAAAGAACAAAGCTGCAGGTATCACACTTTCTGATTTCAAACTTTACTACAAAACCTAGTAATCAAGGCAGTATGGAACTGTCATGAAAACAGGTATATAAATCATATCAAGGAAAATAAAAAGGACAGAAATAAACCCATCCATAGGTCAATTAACATATGACAAAGTAGGCAAGAATATATTATGGGAAAAAACGTCTTCAAAAAGTATTGGAAAAACTGGATCACTACCTTACACTGTACACTACTGACTGAACACTTGAATGTAAGACCTAGAACCATAAAACTCCTAGAATAACATGTAGGCATTAAGTTCTTTGTCATGAGCCTTAGCAATGTGTTTGTGGGTGTGTNTTTGGTGGAGTCTCCTCCAGAAATGGCACAGAATATAAAATGAACAAAGTTTGATTACATCAGACTAAGAAGCTTTTGCCCACAAAAAGCATCAAAATATACAAAAGCAACTTACTGAATGGGAGGAGATATTTACAAATCATGCATTCAATAAGTGGATGAAATTCATGTTAAGAAAATTACACAAGAGCAGAGGACTTAAACTGATAGGTTTATATAGATGCTCAGCATGACAAATCATCAGAGAAATGCAAACCAAAAGTACATACTGGTTAGAATGGCTAAAATCAAAAAGACCATTACAGTTGGGCAGGACGTAAAGAAAAGGGAACCTTCATATACTAGTGGCGAGAATGTAATTTAGTACAATCTCTTGAAAATAGGATGAAGATTCCTCAAGAAACATAATAAAAGGACCATATAATCAGCAAATGGCAGTCCTGTGTATTTATCTAGAGAGAAAAATACAAAGAGATATATGCACCTTTATGTTCACTACAGTATTATTTATAATAGCCAAAATAGGGAAGCAATGTATCTATCAATAGAAAAATAGAGAAACAAGATGCACTACACACACTCACCTTTAAAAAAGGATGAAATCAGGGCACCTGAGTGGCTCAAGTCGGTTAACTGTCTAACTTCAGTTCAGGTCATGATCTCACGGTCTGTGGGTACAAGCCCCATGTCAGGCTCTGTGCTGACAGCTCAGAGCCTGGAGCCTGCTTCAGATTCTGTGTCTCCCTCTCTCAAAAATAAATAAAAACTTAAAAAGGATGAAATCTTGCCATTTCAAACAACATTCATAGACCTACAAGACATTATCCTTAAATGCAAAAGTGACATATACCATATGATTTCATTTTATTTGGAATCTAAAAAAAGACTCAAAAAAACTAAACTATTGATTATGGAAAGGAAGGACTTAGAGTTGGATGAAATAGAGAAGGGGATTAGAAAGTACAAACTTTCAGTTGTACAATAAAGTTATGCAGACGTAGTAGACAATATTGGTATATAGTCAATAATGTAACTATGGTGACAGTGTCTAAATTTATTGTAAAGGTTTTTGCAGTTTATAAAAATATCAGATCGCCATGAAGTTCACCTGAAATCAGTACATATTATATAGCAATAATACTTTTTAAAAAGGTAATTCCATGAATGCTACAAACATCCCTAATGAAACATATCTGTGAAAAGAGAGAAGGTTCAATACTGGAGCACAGCAAACAATGAAGTCTAAGAGGCTGACCTCGCAGCCGTTTGCTTTTCCTTATACAGCAGAAAGATCAAAGACAGTCAAAGAGTTTCCTTCAAAGGCACTTGGTGCTCTGACTTTATAAGGCTGGATGCTTTATTTCCACATTTACCCATGAGTTAATCTTTGGATTTCCAGATAACTTGCTACAGATGACTACGTAATTTTTCTAATTGGAGGAGCTAAAAAGGAAGATTTAGGGCATTGGATAAGGATATTATACTTCATAAATTGGGACATGGATGATCTGTTTACACTCTGCCCCTCTGGATTACATTAGACATTTCTTCCATGTAGTTAATTTGTAGTTAATAAGATGAAGTTTCTGGGTATATGTAATTAAGACAAGAATTGTAAGGGAAATATTTCCCATTAAGCCACTGAATGGCCAGCTAGAAGATTTCCTTCTGGTGACACTGCTCCTCTAAAAGTTCAAGAAAGGGAATCCCTAATGCTTAGCAGTTGAGATGTTTGCAGGATCTCTGTTTCCTGAACATTTTTTTCTGTTCAAATTATCATTAAAGTTTCTACACAGAAGGGCCACATGTCTGTTTCATTCACATTTCTCCCAAAGGAAGTCCGTGATCTCATCTGATCTCAAGGATGCATGAATAGGAAGGGCAGCAAATAGGAACAGGAATACAATCCCCTACGTCGGCTTTATTTACTTACTTGTCTAATTTAAAAACCTAGTCTTACCAACAATCAAGGATAGTAGTTTTCCTTTTCAATAAATTGTTTAATAGTATGTAGTTTAATGACTCATATTAAGTAAGGACTGTTGCAAGATAATAATTCTGCTTGACTTCTGTATGTAGTCAGCTTTGTTATAGTAACATCTCCAAAACAACCTAAAACATTTTTGGAAAGTAAATAGCAATTTTGAAAAAGCAATAAACCCAATTCAAACATTTTTGTTTGGGTTTTCATGTATTTTTTCTAATATATTTTAATGTATTATTACTAGTATAGTACCTTTGTTACAGTGACTGAAAAAACTGATCTTTGATTAGATGCCTTGCTACAGTTACTAAACAAAAAAATGCATTAGGATACTCCACTTAATTAACCTTAATTTAATGTTAAATTGAGACAAATTTAGAATAGAGTAATTCAGATCATGGACTTTGATGTTGTATTAGCTTTTCTTTGAGTTCTTGCTCTAACAATGCCAAATCGAATAGGTTAAGTATTTCAACATTCTTATTGGTAAAATTAGGATAATAAAAACTTCCTCATTGAATCAAGAATTAAGTATTTGGCACAATATTTGGCACATGATAGATGTGTAATATCATAAAATATTATTATACATTATTAAGAGAGAATAAACAAATAAAGTCATTCAATGGTAAGCAAGAACATTAAGTTACTTTATAACGGCTATGATTGTCTGCAATTTTTAATCTAATTTCCCATCCCTCCACAATGAAGACTGGTAGACACTCCCTCTTCCTTCTGAATGGTTCTAAAAGTCACAAAAGGTAGCATTATCTATCCTTCAAGTGTATGGGTGAGAAAGAAAGTTTCACAAGCCCTGCCTAGTTTCACAAGCCCTGCCTAGTGAATTCTAGTATCAGCAGTAGACATTTCATAAAGTAGTTTCAATTTAGTTAAATCCAGATCTCCATTCACTGATAAACGTGTTTTCTGCTCTAGCCTCTTACTGTAAGCTCATAACTGGGCCAGTGTCATATGCAAATGTTATCTTCAAAATTAAACTAGAATGAATCATGCATGTGGTGAAATATGTGCATACAATACAGTATTAATTGTATTAGCAAAAAAGTCTTTTGAGATTGTCAAGATTGAAGAAAGTATTTCTGAATTAAATACTTTATCAGGTGGAGAAATTCAATGTGTAATAGTATTATGTAAGGTATTTCAATTAAAATTAAACTCTTGACTGCATACTTTTGTGATTACCTGAAAAAAATACTATTTATACAACAAAGTAAATGCTTTTTATGGATGATATGCATAGTAACTCAAAAGCCTCTATTTAAACTCACTATTGCAGAGCTTTTATCAATGTTTCATTTTACTTCTTTTGTGAAAAAACATTTTGTACTGCAATGTCCTTCCCTTCCCCCACAAAAACATTTCTGAATGAAGATTTTGAAAAATACCAATGCCTTCTCATACAGGTTTCATACTTCAGACAGTAAAATTTTAGTTTTGTTTGGAATATATTGTCCAAGGAATATATTGTCCTCCTTATATTACAAGGAGGCTTGTAATATAAATCAATGGATGCATCAAACAATGATTCTTCACACTAATTAACTTGAATTGACAAAAAATATTCAACACCACAAGCCATAAAAAAGCTCAGAGCTACTCATCTTATTCACAATCAGTGCCAAGTTATACTTATCTAGAGGTTTTCTGTCTAGTAAAATAATGTTTTTGCTATGCCTAGGGACACTTTCTGTTTTATGATAGCACACAAACAAGACATATCAGACACTTATGCAATGAGTATATATTCTTCCCACAGCACAGCTGTGGCCATCTTAATCAGCTGTATCAATGTGAGAACATTCCTATAGAACATATTACTGATTATTTTGAAACATGTCTACTCAGCTCAGAAGCACTTTCTTTTTTGATGTGTTCATTTTATTACTTCCTTAAACTATTGGAATCCACTTCAATCTTTATCGCACTGTAAAATAAGAAACATCATCACTTTGGTACTTGATGGATACTACCAAAAAACAAAGTTTATAAATGATAGAAAGTTAGAAACTTCCATAAAAGCTTTTGAAAGTTAGGTCTTAAGAACAGAGTATTTCAAATTACTTGAAAGATGTGTCTTAAACAGAGGAGAATTTTCTCTCTCTAGACTTGAAGAATCACCTGCATCAGAATTAGAATAGAGAATGTCAACCCAGTGATAGGTACTTATTTTAGCCCTAAGGTGAGAAAAGTATCTCCTGATTCAGTGATGGGAAATTACAACAGGAAAACATAAACATTTGGATCCTATAGCAGAAACATCTATATAGAAAGCAGTTGGATTTTAAATGAAAAACAATTTATAGTCTTAAACATAGCTGATTTCAAAGGTGTATGGATACTTGTAAGCTGTTTAACATCTTGATGAATTTGAATATGCAAGTACAAAGTAAAGTGGGTACTGAAAAGGTCATGAGTTGGTCTCCATAATAGTAAGGAAATTAAAGTTTCAAGGGCAATCAGGGATGGGTGGAGGAGAGAGGAAGAGAAGAGAATGGAATTGATGAAGTGGAAAAAGCCGCAGCAGTACATGAAGTGAAGGAATAGGGGGATGTTTCAAAAAGTGACATGGTTGAGATCATTTTTGTGAAATGCAACCTCTTCCAGTCCCATTTTTTTCTGTAGATTATGGTGTGATAATGACTACTATCCTAAATGATTTATCTCTAAAAAGCATTTGGGACTTCAAAATATGAAATAAATTCAGTAATTGTAGAAAGTAGAACCAAATTCTAATAAAGACCATGAAAGAATAGGTCCCAATGTGATGATTAGGTATTTATCTAAGGCTTCCTGTTTCTACATGTGTGGAATGGACTTGAACCAAACAAGGCTAGATTTCAAGGGGCCAAGTCATGGCCATTCATAATGAGTTTCATAATATGAAATGGATTTCTTTGGTTATTTTGAAAAAATAGTATTCAGAGATCAAGGAACTGGAATAATAAAATGAGGTATTTCAAATTTGGAAGCATCTATATGAAACCACAAATATTAGAAAAAGGGAGCTTTACAGAAAGTCTATTAATGTGAAAAATGGCATAAGTCCCAAATGAAGATTTGGTATAATTAGATCAGCTTGTCAATTAAGGAAGAGAAAACAGAATAGGATAACACACAGTTGGAGCAAAAGAGAATGATTTGAATATCCTAGGATTTTAAGAAGCCATTGTAAATAGATGATAAAATACCCAAATACTGTTATTAAGATGCAAAAAAATAATCTAGCATTTTTTAATCTTTTTAAAATTGAGATATAATTGACAAATAGATTATAGTATTGATTATATTAACTCTGATATGGGAAGATTTCCAATACAGATTTTATACTATCTCTGAACTTCTGTAATATTTAAGTAACCTATCAAACTGGCATTTGAATACAGGTATATAGTCTTTCAAGGTATTCTCATGGGGTTACTGATCCTCCTTATTTTCCTCTTGAAATATAACAGAGCTTATTTTTTGGCCAAAAATGATATAATTTTTACCCAAAAAGTATTGCTAAAAACATTATATTTCATGAGTACTTGTTACATTTGGCTAAAGAAAAATATATTTTATACTGTTTTATTTTCTTCATTGCCAGTAATTTTCCCCTATAGTGTTTGAAATACTGAGCACTTTTGCAATATATATGATTCCTGGTGAGAAGCATTTTCATGTTAATTAAACCTAGAAGAGGGGGAGTTCAAGCTGATGGAATAGAAAGATCCTGAACTCACCTCCTCCAGTCGAGACACCAGATCTATAGCCACACATGGATCATTTCCCTCTGAAAACAAAATAAACTGTCCACCAAAATAAAGGGTAAAAGAACCACACCAAGAAGGGAAAAAGAGGAAGACACAAATTTAGAAATGTGCCACCACCACCACCCACCCCTGCTATAGTGACACATAATAGGGAGGAATCTCCCTGGACAGTCCTTTCTTCCAGAAGAGTGAGGGATTGATGCCCCACATCAGGCACCTTGGCCTCTGGGATCTGCACCAGAAAGATGAGCCTATGGAACATCTGGCTTGGATAACCAATGGGGCTGATGTGAGGAAGTCCCAAAGTGCTGTAGGAAATTGGGATTCCCCTCTTATAGAGGGCTCATGTGTAGTTTTTCTGTCCCCAAGACCCAGGGGAAAACAAAACAAAAATAGCAGTTTGAAAAGTACCTAGACTAAATTTGAAGGAGTTTTCTTTGATGAATAGGGGGCATCAGTTAGAAAGGCAGGAAACAGTTGAGATGATTGCCAGAAATGAAAGTGCTCGAGAAGCCATTGCACTCTCCATACCACCTGCTAGCACAGGTGTGCAAGCTTGAACAGAACACCCTTCCACCACCTTGTTTGGTGGACTGGGCTGCGCTGGCATAAGCAGTTACTGCATTTGCTGGGGCAGGCAAGTGTGAGCTATTGCCGAGTTCTCCCTAGGTAAAATCTGCTTGCATGGGAAGCTGTGGCACTCTCCCCACCCCCTGATTAGAAATGGTAAGCATCAGATGTCATGGCATTCTCTCTCTCCCAGACAAGCCAGCATGCACACACTCAAGGCATTTGGCTGTTGTCTTCAAGAAACTGACAAGCATCCCCCACCCACTGCACTCCCCAGCTGCCTTGCTAAAGCTGGCAGACATGTGCAGTCCACACCAGGGACACCCCTTCATTACTAGTGGCCTGGAGGACTGGCATTTGAGAACCTCAGGGAACTTTAACCATTGGAAGGAATACTTGGCAAGCCACGACCCATAGGACAATCCACAGACAGTACACTCAACAAAACCCATCATTTTATGAAAAAGACGTATTTACTTAGCCTGATACTTAAGCCTAAGGGAAAGAACTTGTGTTTTCTACACACCTAGAAGCAAAGGAGATGCCAAAGGAGGTGTTGCAAACTCCTTTGGCCTAGCTACAGATCAACGAGACTTCCCAGGAGTCTCTCCTGGGAGAGAAGTGCTTATACACTTCTGTGGAGCACTGAGTTTTGCTAATGTCACACAGGGCACATTTCCAGATCCCTGGTCTGGAGACCAATGAAGATTATAATTATCATCCCAAAGGACCATATCTATTTGTGTACTTTAAAAGTTTCTGCCAACAGGTCTGGCTTCCACGTAGCCTCAATGTAAGTGCTAAATAAGGTTGCACTTATTGGATTACTGAAGGTCTTAGCACATGCTTAACAATGGGAGCATGTAAAGAATAATGCAGGTGGTTTAGATAATCACAAAGGCTGGAGAGACAACCAAAAGCTAGGGGGAGGTTGAGTGAAAAGTGCGAGCTACACAAGGCCACGCCTTTAAGACCAAGAGATACATGTTGCACCTAATACACAGAAACACAGAGAGTCACACAAAATGAGGAAACAGATAAACATGCACAAAACAAACAAGATGAAATGTCAGAAAAAGATTTTAATGATGTAAAGCTAAGTAATCTACATGATACAAAAATTAAGTACTAGTCCTAAGGATAGTCATAGAATGAGAGAAGAATCAAGAACACAGAGAAGTTCAACAAAGAGAAACAAAGTACTCAGCAAAAGTCACAGAGCTGAAGGATTAAACAGCTGAACTGAATAAACTAGATGAGTTTAATAGATCAATGACAAGGAAGAAAAAGCAATGGAACTCACCCAAACAGAAAAAAAAATTAAGGAATTACTAGGACTACATCAAGAAGATAGAGAAAAGGGCAGAAAGCTCATTTGAAGTCACAATGGCTAAAAGCTTCCCTAACATAGGGAAGGAAACAAATTGAGGAATGTCAGAAACGAGGAATGTCAGATAGGTCTAAGTCATTAGACCAAATGAACCCTAAGGAAGCCACACCATGACACATCGTAACTGAAATGTTACAGTTAAAGATAGACAATTTTAAAGGCAACAAGAGAAAAACAACCTTTTATATATAAGGGAAACCCAGTAAGGCTACCAGATTTCTCAATAGAAATTTTGCAAGCGAGAAGGGAGTGGCTTGATGTATTCAAAGTGCTGATAGAAAAAAATTTCCAATGAAAACGGCCACCACAAAATGTAAGGGAGATAAAATTGAGAGTTTTGAAATGTATTCAAATTTATCAACTTAAAGTACACTGATCTATACGTAGGATGATAATGAAACCTCATAGAAACTACAAAGCAAAAACTTGTAAATATGCAAAGAAATTGAAAAAGGAATCTGAACACTAAAGACAGTCATCAAAGGGGAAGAGAGAGAGAAAAAAGGAACAGAGAAGAACTACAAAAAAAAAACCCCTAAAAAACAATTAACAAAATGGCAACAAGTATGAGACCTATCAAAATCACTTTAAATGTAAGAGGACTATATGTCCCAATCAAAAGATAAAGAGTTGCTGAATGGATTTTTTAAAAAGACATCTATATACCATGCATAGGAAACTCAGTTTAGACGTAAGGATACACACACTAAAAAAGATACTGCACGAAAAAGGAAAGGAAAAGAAAGCTAATGTACCTATACTCCTATCAAACAAAATAAACTATAAAACAAAGATTGAAATGCAATACAAAACAGGCAACTATAGTGATAAATGTTATATCTTCTGACTGAACTGACCCTTTTATCAATATATGCACCCAAAAGAGGAAGACCAAAATACATAGAGCAAATATTAACAGATATAGAAAAATTGACAGCAATACAATAGTAGTAGGGAATTTTCACACCCCACTTAATCAACGGATAGATCAACCTTATATGACACATTAGACAGATGGGTCTAACAAATAAACAGAGAACATTCCATCCAAAGCAGCAGAATACAAATTCTTTTCAAGAGCACACACAAATTCTCAGGGTAAGTTACATGTTCAGGCACAAGCCTCAATTTTCAAGAATATTAAGTCCTATCAAGTATCTTTTCTCCTGTGATGGTATGAAGCTAGAAATCAATGATGAGAAGAAAGCTGGAAACATTAACAATTACTGAATCATAAAAAAAATTAGGAACTTTTTAAAAATACCTAGAAACAAAAGAGAAATAGGATATACCAAAACCTATGAGATTCAGCAAAAGATGTCATAACAAAGAAGTCTAGAGTAACACAAGCCTGTCCCAAGAAAGAACAGAAATCTCATATAAACAGTTTATCTTTACATGTAAATGATCTAGAAAATGAATAATTAATGAATTCCAATGTAGTAGAAGGAAGGGAATAAGAAAGATTAGGATAGAAATAAACACTGAAAAGATAATAAAACGATCAATGAAACTAAGAGCTTTTTGAAAAGAAAAATAAAATTTACAAAATTTTAGCTGCATTCACCTAAATAAATAAACCTCAAAATCAGAAATGAAGGGGAAGTTAAAACTAATACCAAAGAAATACAGAGGATAAGAGATAAGTATGAACTAATATGAATTAGTATTAATTTGTAGAATTCTATGTCTACAAAATAGAAACCCTAAAAATTTACAATTTTCCAAGACTGAATAATGAAAAATACAAAATCTGAATAGACTTTCCCAATAAGCCTAAGTCCAGGATTGGTAAATTTTAAATATTTAGGGTTGTTGATAATCCTACTATAAACATTGGGGTGCGTATGCTCCTTTGAATCAGTAACCCCAAATTAATAGTTTTAAAAATTTAAATGTAAAAAGTCAAATATCTGTTATATTTCTGTATACTAACAATAAGAAGAAATCAAGAAAGCAATCCTATTTACAATTGCAGTAAAAATTATGCTGTACCTAGGAATAAATTCAAAGAGATAAAATATCTGTACACTGAAAACATTAAGACATAAATAATAGAAGTCAAGGAATAGACATAAATGGGAAGATACACAGTGCTCATGGATTAGAAAAATTAATATTTTTAAAATGTCATATTATCCATAGCAATCTAAAGATTCAATGCAATCACCATCCAAGTTCTTAGGACATTTTTCACAAAACTAGAATAAGGAATTCTAAAATTTCTATAGAACCACAAAGGACCCTGAAAAAACAAAACAATCTTGAAAAATAACAAAACTGGAAGGTATCATGCAGTTGGGAAAAGATATTCTTTTCAATAAATGGTATGAAGGAAAGTGGACCAGTATCTTACACTGTATACAAAAACTAACTCAAAATGGATGAAAGACTTGAATGTAAGACCTAAAACCATAAAACTTCTATGAGAAAACATAGACGATAAGCTCCTTCACATTTATCTTAGTGATGCTTATTTGGCTATGACTCCAAAGGCAAGGATAACAAAAATAGTACTACCCCAAACCAAAAATCTTCTGCATAGCAAACAACCCATTAACAACAAAAGGCATCTTACTGAATGGGAGAAGCGATTTCCAAATCCTATATTCAATACAGGGTTAATGTCCAAAATGCATCTTAAAGGACACCTAAAACTCAAAAAACAACAACTAAAAAATCCAATTATTAGAGACTCTGAATTGACATTTTTTTTCCAAAGAAGATATACAGTTGACCAATAGGCACATAAAAAAGATGCTCAGCATCCAAATTATCAGGGAAATAAAAACCCAAACTATAAGGAGACAGCCGTTTATAAATGTCAGAATGACTATTATTAAAAATATAAGAAAGAGCAAGTGTTGGTGGTTGAAGGATGTGGAAAAAGGAACTCTTATGCACTCTTAATGGGAATGTAAAAGTTGGTGCAGTTACTATGGAAATCAAGACAAGTTTTCCTTAAATAATTAAAATCAGAGAGACCATACTAACAACTCTAGTACTAGGTATCTATCCAAAGAAAACCCAAACTAATATGAGAAGTTATATGCACCCTTCTCTTTGCTGCAACATAATTTACAATAGCCAAGATATGGAAACAACCTAGGTGTCCATCAGTGAAAGAATGACAAAAGATACACACACACACACACACACACACACACACACAGGAATCCTACTCAGCCATGAAAAGGAAGGAAATTTTGACATTTTCAGCAATGTGGATAGCCCTTGGGTGTATCATTCTAAGCAAAGTAAGTCAGAGAAAGACTTCCTTTATATGCCACATAATTTTATTTATATGTAGAATCAAACAAACAATACCCAGACTCATAGACACAAAACAAATTCATGGTTGCCACAGGGTTATAGGGGGGGAATGAAATGACTGAAAGGGGGTAAGATGTACAAACTTTCAGTTATTTTAAGTTTTGATTGTTTTGAAATTATTTCAATATTTGCCTGTTCCATTTTTGCCTATCTTCAGTTTTTGAGCTGGTTCATCCGGTCTGCATGCCAGTCTATCCTCAAAATACTGTTGTTTTTTTCATTTTTAGCAAAGAATAATTTTTATCCTAGATACTTACCATTTTCTCTCATTACACAAATTGTTCCTTCTGGTTTGGGTATATTGTGATCTGCATTTGATTGTCCTTTTTCTACACATCTCTCTGTCTGTACTATAAGAAACCACACAAGTGGAAGGGAACATAGTTCTCAAATGATATTTGTTTTCCAACTGAGAAAGTATAATCCCCTGTAATTAAATGTCTATCAAAGATCAAAATTAAAGATTTTGCCCCATTCTTAGCTTCCATGCTCCCTCCTATTAGTTATATGTTCTCTCAATCAAAACATGAGCTTAATTAACTTAAATTTGTCTACTCCAAAAAAGAGAGTAAATAACTAAATGTATGGACATAAGCCTAATAGTATCTAAAATAAATATTTATAATGAATATAACTTACATTTATACATATATAATGACATGTTATCAATATTAATATCCATTTGAACTTTGCCAAACACCACTCTCTTCTGGAAACTTTTTTCAGGAGCTATTGCAACTACCAGAAAAGGGTCCTTTCAAAATAGGTACATATTCTTCAAGTTCCAAACACCCCAGCCCTCAATTTGATTGCAAGCACTTAAAAAAACTAATGCCATACTCCTAACTTTGAAGGTGTGTTTCCTCTTAGCACTCAGTTTTAATATTATTCTGGCTCGGTCAAAACATCAAAAGCAACAGTAAGCAGTTCGAACAGGAGTGCAGGGATTTGGCACCATACTGCTTGCTGTAAAGCAGAGGAATATGAGATTCTGAGGGATAAGATAATGTATAGATTAGTGTCTGCAGGAAACCGCTCACCCCTTGGGTCTTTGGAGCAGAAAAGAATAGGTGGGATTAATAACAAGTAGAACTAAGAAGGGCCGTGAAGCTGGTGCTTCTCTCCCGAAGGACAAGGTTCTCTGTGCAGATGCAGGAAATGAAAAAGAAAGCTGGGAACAGGGGTTAAATAAGTATTTGGTGCTGCTGAACTGATTCTTACATGAACAGCAATAAAAAGAAACAGGGAAGATGTTCTATTGTCTCTCCTTCAACTTTCCATTCCCCTTCAGTATCTTTGTCAAGTTGGACATAGTAGAACATCGTGAGAAAATCCTGATGACAAGAGAGTCAGGCTTAGCCCAGGTATCAGGAAGGAAGGATGGAGAGCAGAATGAAATGGAGAGACAATGAAACAGCAACTGTAGACCAGGAGACTCACGTAGAAGTCTCAGAAGAGCAGCCTGCAGTGGTAGAGGCAGAAACTTGATTTGTGAGTATTTAAGAAAGAATGCGAGGAGAGATCTTAGACACAGGGAGGTTAGGGAACTCTTTGAAATGTTAGCATCATGAATTACTGAGAAATGGAGCGGTAACTGGAAGATTATTTTTTGTTTTAAATCATTTTTACTAAAGTAAAATTTACTAGGATAAAATGGACCACAATCATGATATAAAACATTTTCCACCTCATAAAATTTCCTCATGCTCGTTTTCCTTCAACCCCACCATCACCCCAGCCCATGCTGCACAGCTGGCCCCCATTAGCCAAGTAAATGTAATTGATATTTATAGAACACTACACCCCATGACAGCAGAACACACATTCTGTTCAAATGCTCACCAGCATTCACATAGCTCATACTCTATGCCATGATACAAAGGGGAGTGAAAGTAAAAGGAATGAAATCATACATGGTGTGTTCAATGACAGCAAAGGAAGTGAATTCAAAATAACAATAGAAAGTAATCAGGGAAATGTCCAAATATGGAGACAATTAAACAGGAGACTCCATGTGGAAAATGAATAATCCACAAAGAAATTTAAGAATATTCCAACTAAACAAACAACAATATTCTGTGGGATGAATCTGAAGTAGAAGTTAAAAGAAAATTTGGTAACTTCACATATATACACAACTAAACAAATAACAATATTCTGTGGGATGTATCTGAAGTAGAAGTTAAAAGAAAATTTGGTAACTTTACATATATACACACATATATGTACACACACACACACACACACACACACACACACACACACACACACACACACACACAGAAGAAAAGGCTTAATTCAATGATTTGGCTCCCACATTGAGGAGTTGTTAAAGATTTGGAAAATACAAAATGAATAAAGGTTTTAAAAGCAACATTATCAACGAATACAATGCCTATAAGTTCTTGGTTGTGAGCATAATTTTTATCAGAATTTTTTTAAAAACACACATTCTCAAAGAAAGGGGTATCCAGGTAGTAGAGGAGAAAGATCCTGAGCCCACTTCCTTCCACCAACACAACAAAACCACAACTACTGGTAGAATGACTCTTCTGCGAATGAGCTGAAGGCCAGCAGAAGAGCTCTACCAGAACTGAAGACAGAAAGTAACAGCTACACAAGATGGGTAGGAGGGTTAGAGTCAGGGTCTGGTCAGAATCCACAACCCTGCACATAGACTCACAAATGGGAGCGATGACACAGATGCAGAGGTCCTCATTGAGGAACTAGGGTTTAAGCTCCACAATCACTACCTTGGGGACCTGCAGGGGGAAGATGAACCCCCGTAAGATCTGGCCTTCAAGACCAATGCAGCTTAAATCCAGGAGAGCCTCAAGGCTTTGGGAAACCAAAACTTTGCCCTGAAAAACTCCAAACCCAAACTCACTTGCTCTGAGTCCCAGTACAGAGGCAGCAATTTGAAAAGTGCCTGAGCCATATGTGAAGAAGACTGACTGGTTCATTTGGGGGTGTATTCTGGAGAGGCAGTGATCTGTAGAACTTCTTCAGGGAATGCAAGTACTGGCAGACGCCATTTATTTATTTTTCTTCTCCTCCTGCTTAGCTCGCCCAGCTCTGGCAGGTGCCTTTCTGACCTTCTGCCTCCACCTTGCTCGCTAGCACTGCATGCATTTCACTTCACCATTCCTCTGTGGATCTGACCTGCCTACCCTGCCCACCTCAGCATGTGCTCTTCTAACTTGGCTCCTGCCCTGACACAGGTGGTGGGTGCTCTCTGCTATGAATGGTGCTCCCCCAGAGTCGCTGCTGCTGTGCCACACCAGGTGGGTGGCCTTGACCTGGACTAGTGCTGCCTCAAAGCAACTAGTGCCCCAGGGCAGGCCAGCCCCACCCACCTGCCTGCTTGTGGCAGCTGCAGCCTGGCTTCTTAACCAGCTGTTCCAAGGGGTCAGGCCTGACAATCTGTGAAGCTGTGACCATCTCAGCTGGGCATTGTGCGTAGCTGGGCTACAGGACGGCCACACCCGCCAGTGCGCCTGCAGCTGCTGCAGCCCAGCCAAAACAGGAGAGCACAAGCAGACCTCGCAGGGGATCCCCAAGCATGTTTGGTTCTGGTACCCAAGAGGGATTAGCTTCTGGGCCTTCTACATAAGGTCAGTCTTTCAAGACCAAAACGCGTAGCTAATCTGCTTAATACATGAAAGGAAACAGAGAGTCCTTCAAAACGAAGAAACCGAGAAATACATTCTAAATGAAAGAATCAGAAAAAAAAAAATGTTAGAAAAAGAACTAAACAAAATGGGTAATAAATTTAACTGATAAAGAGATCCCATAATAGAAAAATATAAAGGGACCAATTAGAGCTGAAGAATCTATGGCTAACATGAAAAATACACAAGAGTGACTCACCAACAGATTGTATGATGCAGAACAATGGATCAATGGCATGGACCACAGAAAAATACTCAAGCAAAACTGCACATGAACAAATAAATCTTAAAATGAGCATAGTAGAAGGGACCTCTGAAATAGCATGTAGCACACTAATATTTGCCTTGAAGGAGTCAAAGAAGGACAAGAGGCAGAGAAAGGTGCTGAAAACATTTTGAAGGAAGAACAGCTGAAAAATTCCCTAATCTGGGGAAGTAAAGAGACTTCTAGGAATCACTGAGAGCCCCAGTGAATTGGGGATGAATCCAAAGAAGGCCACAGCAAGACCCACTACAATTAAAATGTCAAAAATTAAAAATAAGAAGTTTGAAAGCAGTAAGAGAAAAACAACTAGCTTTGTACAAAGGCACACCCAGAGGCTGTCACTGATTGCGCAGCAAAAACTTTGCACACCAGAGGTTGTGGAATGATATATTCAAAGTGCTAAAAGGAAAAAAAAAACTACAAGCAAGAATACTCTACCTGCTTATCATTCAGAATTAAAGGAGACACAAAGAGTTTCCTAGAAAAAAGAAAAATTAAAGCACTTAGTCACCATAAAACCAGCCTTACAAGAATTCTTAAAGAGACTTCTTTAAGTGAGGTGGGGGGAGGAGAGGACATAACCACAAGTAAAAGAGTCGTGAAACAAATAATCTCACTAGTAAAAGCAAAATATAATAAAGGCTGTGAACCAAACATTTTGAATGCTAGAATGAAGGCAAAAGAAAAAAAAATTACAAGAATCAATCATATAAACAATTATTTTAAGGAATGAATACACAGAATAAATAAATGTAAATTATAACATCAAAACATAAAACCTAGAGGAGGTAGTAAAAATGTAGTACTTCTAGAATGTGTTAAAATGTATATAACCACCACTTAAAATAAACTGCTACTTTTATAGGTTGTTATATAAGAACCTCACAACAACCACAAATCAAAACCTATAATAGAGGCAAAAAAGAGAGAGAAAGAACCCCAAACATAACAGTAAAAAAGTGATCAAATCTCAAGGCAAGAGAGAAAAGGAGAAAGAAAAAAACCAGAGAAGTTAAAAACAACCAGAAAACAATGAGCAAAATGACATTAAGTACATACCTATTAATAACTGCTTTTGATTTAAATGAATTAAATGCTCCAATCAAAAGACATCAAGTGGCTTAATGGATAAAATTTTTAAAAATCCATCCATATGTTGCCTGCAAGAGACTCACTTCAAACCTAATGATACACACACTGAAAGTAAAGGGATGCCTAAGATATTCTATGCAAATATAAACAGAAAGCCAGAGTATCGAAACTTACATCAGGTGAAAATGACTTTAAAACAAAGGCTGGCAACAAAAGTCAGTGAAAGTAATTGCATAATGACAAAGAGATCAGTCCAACAGGAGAACATACAAATAGTAAATATCAAGTCACTAATCACAGGAGCACCTAAATATATAATAGATATATTTATTTATCTATTTATTTATATGTATACTGTCAGGAGACACTGATGGTAATACAAAATAATAGAGGACTTTAAACCCCACCTATATCAATGGATAGACCATTGAGATAGAGAATCAGTAACAAAATATTGGCCTTAAATGACATATTAGACCAAATGGACTTAATAGATATAGACAGAATGTTCCATCTACCAACAGCAGACTACTCACTCTTTTCAAGTGCTTATGGAACATTCTCTCCTAGATAGGTGATATGTTAAAAAAAACAAGTCAATAAATTTAAAAGATTGAAATCATATCAAGCGTCTTTATGACCACATTATGAAACTAGAAACTAAAAACAAACAAAAACAAACAAACAAAAACCAACCTGGAAAAAAATATGTGGAGATTAAACAGCATGTTATTAACAATGAATGGGTCAACAAAGAAATCCAATAAAAAATCAACAGTACCTTGCAAATAGTGCAAGTGAAAAAAAATTTTAATCTGTGGGATGCAGCAAAAGCAATTTCAAGAGGGAAGTTTAGAGTACTGTGGACCCACCTCAAAAGGTGAGGAAAAAAAAAAACTCTACGTAAACTTACACCTAAAACAACTAGAAATAGAAGAGAAGAATTAGTAAAAAGAAGGAAATAATAAAGGTCAGGGCAGAGAGGAATAAAACAGAGACTAAAAAGATAGCAAAAATTAATGAATCTAAATGATGTTTTTTTGAAAAGATAACAAGATTGACAAATGTTTATTCAGACTCATCAAGACAAAGAAGAGTACAAACAAGTAAAATCAGAAATAAAAAAGGAGTTACAAATGTCACAGAGCAAAGAAAGTACTCTAAGACACTACTATGCACAATTATACATCAATATATTGGACCACCTAGAATAAATGGATAAATTACTAGAAATTTACAAACTTCCAAGACCGAATCAAGAAGAATTCATAATCTGAAGAGAACAAGTAGTAGTGAGATTGAATCAGTAATTAAAAATCTTCCAAGAAACAAAAGTCCAGGATCAGATGACTTCACTGGTAAATTCTACTAAACATTGAAAGAAGAGTTATATTTTTCAAACTATTCCAAAAAATAAAGAGGTAGAATTCCAAATTCTTCCCATGAGGCTGATATTATGCTGGTACCACAACCTGACAGAGACATTACAGGAAAAGAAAATTACTCCATAACCCTGATAAGTAGATATGAAAAAATTCTCATCATAATATTAGCAAAATCAATTCAACAATATATGAAAAGAATCATACACCATTATCAAGTAGGATTTATTCCAGGGATGCAAGGATGGTTCAGTAACCATAAATTAATCAACATGATACACCACATTACCAAAATGAAAGATAAAGATCATGGTCATCTCAACAAAGAAAAACATTCGGCACAATTGAACATCTATTAACGATAACAGCTTTCAAAATGGGTATAGACAAATGATACCTCAACATAATAAAGACTACATATGGCAGAGGTGAAATATATATGTAGTATATATATTAAGTGGTGAAAACTGAAAACTTTTCCTCTACAATCAGGATCAAGACAAAGATCCCTGCTTTCAGCTTTATTCAAAATTGTCCTGGAAGTACCAGCTGCAGTCATCAGACAAGAAAAATGGGCATCCTAATTGGTAAGAAAGAAGTAAAATTCACTCTTTGCAGATGACAAGATACAGTAAGTAAAAAACCCTAATGACTACCAAAATAAAACACCTATTAGAACTAATAAATGGATTCGGTAAAATTTCAGAATATAAAGTTAACATACAGAAATCTGTTGCATTTCTATACACTAAAACAACAACAACAACAAAAACCCAACTAGCAAAAACAGAAATTAAAGTAGAAGTCCCATTGGGGGCGCCTGGGTGGCTCAATCAGTTGACTGTCAGACTCTTGATTTTGGCTCAGGTCATGATCTCACAGTTTGTGGGTTCGAGGCCTGTGTTGGTCTCTGCACTGACAGTGTGGACCCTGCTTGGATTTCTCTGTATCCTTCTCTTTGGGCCCCTCCCCTGATCTCTCTCTCTCTCTCTCTCTCTCTCTCTCAAAAATAAACACTGATGATGGACACTTAGGCTCAAGAAGATGTGGTTTATCTATACCATGGAATACTACATGGCAATGAGAAACAATGAAATCTGGCCATGTGTAGCAACATGGATGGACCTTGAGGGTGTTATGCTGAGCGAAATCAGTCAGGCAGAGAAGGACAAATATCATATGTTTGCACGTATAGGAGGATTAGGAGGAACTTGACGGAGGAACAAGGGGGAGAAGAAGGGCGGAAATGGTGGGGGAAAGGGAGAGAAGCAAACCATGAGAGACTCTTGAATGCTGACAAAAACTGAGGACTGATGGATGTGGGGGGAGGGGGGGATGGGCATGGAGGAGGACACTTGTGGGGATGAGCACTGAGTGTTATGTGGAAACTAATTTGACAATAAACTATTAAAAAAAAAAATAAAAAAAAATAAACACTGAATAAAACAACCAATCCCATGTAAACTTACAACAAAAAGAGTAAAATACTTTTTTTTTAAAGATTTTTTTAAAATTTTTATTTATTTCTAGGAGAGAGAGAGAGACAGCGTGACCAGGGGAGGGTCAGAGAGAGAGGGAGACACAGACTCTGAAAT
This sequence comes from Crocuta crocuta, assembly GCF_008692635.1. Lineage (NCBI taxonomy): Eukaryota > Metazoa > Chordata > Mammalia > Carnivora > Hyaenidae > Crocuta > Crocuta crocuta. The sequence goes on along the minus strand of NW_027532420.1, from coordinate 2,370,630 downwards.
AGGCTCCAGGCTCCAAGCTGGCAGTCAGCACAGAGCCCGACGCGGGGCTCAAACCCACGAACCGCAAGATCATGATCTAAGCGAAAGTCGGACGCCTAACTGACTAAGCCACCCAGACGCCCCAAGAGTAAAATACTTAAAAATGAATTTAACCAAGGAGGTCTGAGAACTATAATATTGATGAAAGAGGACACAAATAAACAGTTCTTTCTGTACTCATGGATTATAAGAATCAATACTGGTAACATGTTTATACTACCCAGAGAAATCTATAGATTTAGTGCAATCTCTATCAAAATACGAAATGCAATTTCACAGAACCAGAAAATAATTATAAAATTTGTATGAGAACTACAAATGACTCCAAAGTGCCAAAGCAAACTTGAGAAAGAACAAAGCTGGAAAATCACGTTCCCTGATTTCAAACTAGACTACAAAGCTAAGCTAATCGAAACAGTATGGAAGGGACACAAACTCAGACACAGAGATCGAGGGAACAGCGTACAGATCCCAGAAAGAAACTCGTGTTTATAGGGTCAAGGAATCCATGACATATGAGGTGAACATATACACTAGGGGAAATATAATCTCTTAAATAAATAATGTTGGGACAGCTGACATCCACATTCAAAAGGATGAAACTGAACCCCTTTCTTACACCATATACAAAAATACACTCGAAATGGATAGAAGACCTCTACGTGAGATCTGAAATCTTACAACTCCCAGAAGAAAACCTTTTTTAAGCTCTTTGGCATCAGTCTAGATCTTATTTTGGATCTCTCTCCTTAGGCAAGGACAACAAAAGTGAAAATAAAGAAATGGCACTGCTTTTAACAAAAAGATTTTAAAAAGCAAGAGAAACCATCAACAAAATAAAAAGATGATCTACTGAATGGGAGAAGATACTTGCAAATGATAGATCCAGGAAGGTGGGAGACACAGAATCTGAAGCAGGCTCCAGGCTCTGAGCTCTCAGCACAGAGCCCAATGACGGACTCGAACCCACAAGCCGTGAGATCATGAACTGAGCTTAAGTCGGACTCTTAACTGACTGAGCCACCCAAGTGCCCCAATATCTTAATAATAAGGAACACAAACAACAACAAAAAGAAAATACTCCATTAAAAATGGGCAGAGAATTTGACTGGACATTTTTCCAAGAAATGCTCAACATAAATAATCATCAGGGAAATCCAAATCAATACTACAGTGAGCTATGACTTTACACTAGTGAGAATGACTATTATCAAAAAGATAAGAAATAACAAGTGTTGGTGAGGATATAGAGAAAAAAAGAACCCTCATGCAATTTTTGGTGGGAAAGTAAATTGATGCAACCGCCATGGAAAACAGTTTGGAATTTCTTCAAAATATTAAAAATATAGCTACCATACCATCCAGCAATTCTGCTTCTGGGTATTTATCCAAACAAAATGAAAAATACTACTTCAAAGAGATATATGCACCCCTACATTCATGCAGCAATATTTACAATAGCCAAGACAGAAGCAACCAAAGTGTTTACTAATAGGTAAATGTATGAGGTTGATGTGATATATACACACACGTGTATATACACAGTGAAATATTAGCTACCTAAAGGGATGAAATATTATTTACAACAATACAGATGGTCCTAGAAGGTATTAGGCTAAGCGAAATTAGGGAAAAAATAAATGCTTTATGATTTCACTTAGATGTGGAATAATAAATGAATGAGCAAAACTGAAGCAGACTCTTACATAGAACTGACTGGTGGTTGCCAGAGGAAAGGGGTTGAGGGAATGAGTAAAGGAAATGAAGACATACAAACTTCCAGTTACAAGTCATTTGCATGTAAAGTACAGCATCAGGAAGAGAGTAAATAGTATTACAATAACTTTGTATGGTGACTGATATAATATATCCTAGTGATCATTTCATAATTTATATAAACATTGAATCATGACTGTACACCTGAAGCTAACTGCATATCAACTCTACTTCAATAAAAATAATATTTAAAAACATAAAATAAATGCAGAGGATTTTAAATATAATAAATATCTGTAAACCACACATAGGTATGCATACTGTAGTCACACTGTCCTTCAGTTGTTTTTGATATAATATATTCTGGAGATTGATTCACTGTAGCACATATGGACCTACACATTAATTAATGGCTGTATGGAATGCATGTGCTACCAATGACTTAGTCACTCTTCTTTTAGAGTTAGGTTAACTTTCAATCTTTTGCTAATGCAAATAATACACTGAAAGTTATAATGCTTTTAGTAAATACGTAGAATAATATTAAAATGCTAATAATTTTAAAGTACTTTACAATGTTTATTTTTGAGAGAGAGATAGAGAGAGAGAAACAGAGTCGGAGAGGGGCAGAGAGAGAGATACACACACAGAATTCAAAGCAGGCTTCAGGCTCTGAGTTGTCAGCACAGAATCCAGCACAGGGCTTGAACTTACGAACTGGGAGATCAAAAGGGATTATGGACTATTAATATGAAACTAGTTATTTATGCACGGTACATATATAATTTCATTATTTCATTTTCCCCTTCCCAAATAATGCAAAGTAATGAAGTTGACTGTTGGTGACAATTCTGTCCAACTGTCTGGTATTTCTGAATACAACACCAGAAATGTTGTAAGCGTTTCTGGCCAATAGTAATGGATAGTACAGTGAATTTATTAAGCAATTTTGTTAGATCTTTAATTTCTAGAGAATAGTCTGTGACAACTGGTTCCATAAAAAACATTTTTTAATGAGTCCAAATAAAGCAATCCTTGTTTCTTTTTCTTTTTAAACAGTATAGCACCAAATGAGAAACTACAAAGTTTTTCTCAAGGAGTAAAAGATAACAACAGTCAATAACAAAAGTCATCAAATGCCATGAATTATCGTGAAAATACTTTCAGAAACATATTTTAAATAAAGGACAAGAGACAATGCCTTATTTGGAGAAACTAGACTTTGTGAAGAGGTAACACAAATTATTTACCTTTGTCAATTTAGGTTGCCCATGATTTGGCATTTTTTGAAAATAGTTTTTCTGATGAAGAATTTTGGGACTGAGTAGTCTAGTTAACATGCCAGGTCTTTAAGTTTTTTAATGATCGACTTAGAAACTTCTAGATTTGTCTCACTTTGGTGCTAGATTAGACATTAGAAAATGACTAGGCCCTCAGCTATATATTTTCCCATAATTACTAGACTGTATACATCAAGTTTTAATATTTCTACCTTTGTTATTGATTGGGAATATTTTACAATCTTCTGGGTGATAACATTAGTATGATGGTTTTGTGGATGGCTGCTATTATGCATTAGCAATGGATAGAACCTGCAATCTCTCAGCCCTTTAAAATAAATATCACATTGATTTAGACCCTTCTTCTGCATCCTTTTTAATATCTGATACTATCCTCCTTAATATGTTGCATATTGCTAAGGAAACAGTTCTATTTCTGAGATTCTTCTTCCACAAGTGCTGCCTCTATTTTATGCTTTTTAAAAATGTTTATGTTTTTTAAAATGTTATGTATGAATGTAGGTATGTATGTACTTTTACAGTTACATACTTTTCAAGTGGGGTTTGAACTTATGACAGTGAGATCAAGACCTGAGCAGAGATCAAGAGTTGGACACTTAACCAACTGAGCAACCCAGGTGCCCCCCTATTTTATGCTTTTTACTACATGCTTCCTGGATATATTCTCTGATTCAGTACATACATAAATGCATAGCTGTACATACACACACATACACTGAAGCCTATATACCTATATGTAGCTCACCAATTAGGAAAAGTAGACATTTAAACCTATTGGTTTTGAGTCAAATTAGTAACAATCAGTATGTAATATAAAAAAAAAAAAAAGAACCTCATGGTCCTTAACTTTCTTCTCCTTTATAACAGAACAGGAATAAAAACAGACTTCAGAAACTTAATCTTGCATTGCCTGGGTCGCTCAGTCAGTTAAGCGTTCAGTTTCGACTCAGGTCATGATCACACGGTTTGTGGGTTTGAGCTCTGTGTCGGGCTCTGTCCTGACAGCTCAGAGCCTGGAGCCTGTTTCAGATCCTGTGTCTCCCTCTCTCTCTGACCCTCCCCTACTCATGCTCTTCCTCTCTCTCTCTCTCTCTCTCTCTCTCAGAAATAAATAAAACATTTAAAAAAGAAAGAAAAAGGGAAAAAAAGAAAGTTAATCTTACATAAATAGTATTGGATATATATTTTTTCTTATTTTTTTTTTCCTGAGTGAAAACTGAGGCATAAATAGCATCATCAAGGAGCAGATGGGGGAAGGGCAACCAGACTAACTTTACTGCCGTGCTGGAAATGGACTCTCTCTCCTATCTTCATGACATGCAATAGACCTCCCTCACCCTGTATTATATTTGAATTTCTTAACTTTCAGTCTCTGGCTCTATCTCTGGCTCTTTCTAGATCCCCTCTGGACCCTCATTTAACAAGCTTCTTTAAGAAATATTCCATATATCAAAGCACAGTGCCCAAGACTTAAACCACATTATTGAATGAGATATAGTCCCTTTTTTGAAGGACTTTTCCCTCTTACAGAGGGAAAATTGAGCAGTGGGCAGTAGACAGTGGAATACACTATGAAGTGAGAAAAAAGTGAGAAGTGCCATGACTGAGGTATGTGGGGGAGGGCGGTTCAGTTATGTCTCTGATGAAAAGATGCATGCAGACTCAGACAGGAAGGGTTCTCTTGTTCTTTTCCTAAGAACAATGACTCTCACCAGTGGAGCTGTTAATCTTATCCTGACTCTAATATGCACAACTCTACAGAGGTTCTTAGAAAAGCAACCACTGACTAGGTACATTCCTCATAGGAATCAGATTATTCTAGATCATTCAATTGTGGAACAGTATTAGACAACAGCTCCACCAACATAGTTTCAAGAAGAGTAGTGCAGCCATTTAGGGAAAGGTATGTCCCATAAATAGTCTCAAGTGACGAGGTTCTAGCAGGAAAGGAGTTCAACTTAACCACATCTCCGTACAATCCAACATTAAGGGAGTTTTCAATTCCTTCATAAAAGAAATATATTTTTTAGGTCTATATTTCCACATTGAGGCCAAGACTACTTTCCTAGTATGGACTCACTATTTTCCTATTGATATAATTTAATTTTCGATTATTTATGCTGTACTTAATTTTTTGTTTCTACAGTTAAAGAACCTGTAATTCTTAATTTCCAAATATCTCACTTAAATCACTTTCATGTTAGTAAGACTGACTTCAAAACCTTTCTGAATATTCCCATCACTCTCCTCAATTAAAATAATCATCACGAAGCAACTGGCGGTCTGCTTTCTTTTGGCCCATTCAAAGTTTGAAATTTTCAATGTTGAGGCTTCAACAATAAAAATAAATATTTAAATATATATATGATAACTCGGGTACCAGTTTCTCCATTTTTTTTCCTCTTTTTTTCTCCTTTGACAGAAAAAATGCAATCTATCCACTATCAATATACAGCACTTGTGCAGTTATTTCTAGACGTGTGTGAGATGGAGAAACGTGGGTCATCCAATGAACATGTTCCCAACTGAGGTCAAACAAGGGAACAAATACTCTGTCTTAGTTCTGGTTCAGATCTCATGCTGTAAACAACCACCTTTTTAAAATACATTGAAGATTCATGATTTTTAAATCTTTATTGGTGATTTTGTTGTTTAAAACGGTCCCCGAGTACAGTGCTAAAGTGCTAGCTCGTATTCTTAAGTGTGAGATGGCTGTGATGTGCCCTATGAAGAAAATACACTTGGACCCTGAACAATGTGGCAGTTAAAGGCGCAGACCCCCTGCACATTCAAAACTCCATGTATAAGTTTGATTCCATAGATTTTACCTTCTACAAGCCTACCGTTGCCTGGAAGGCTTACTGATGACATGAAGAGTTGGTTAACACACATTTCATATGTGATAGATATTATATATTGTGTTCTTACAATAAAGTAAGCTACAGAAAAGAAAATGTTATTAAGAAAAGCGTAGAGAAAATACATTTACAGTGCTATACTGTATTAATTGAAAAAGTAGTCTGCATATAAGAGCACCCATGTAGTTCAAAACCAGATTGTTCAAGAATCAACTCTACATGGGTCAGATAGGCTTGTTCAGGAATGAATTTAGAAATCATGTGTATTATATGGGATTTCTAAATAGAAAAAGACATAAAACAAGGCCCTCTGTTGATAGGTTGATGAAAATGTGACCAGAGGCTACAGGATCCTAACTGTGTATTTCCCCTAAGAGCCATCGTTCACTATTCCCTACTTTAGTGTTCACAGAAATGTTATAGAACGTATCTGAAATTTTATAGAATCCTCAAATAATGAGGATTGACTTTGTGTATATATATAATTTATCTATTTATATCAAGAATTTTAAAAGTTTTGTAAAATTACATTTCCTAAGTCCATACTATGCAAAAAGATCTGCACAAAAGCACATAAAACAAAAGCAAATTCTTTCCATCTTTGCCACACGATGATGTAAACAAATGGTCAGAAATGTCAGATGACTTTCAAAGACCATGTAGCTTCCAGAGGACACACAGGATTGGGCATCTCTTTGTCTTTAGAGTTTATATATTTTTTATTACAGCATGCTAACAGACTGATTTCTAAATTTAGACACGTCTACGTTCCTAAGTGTGAGTCACATTTTTTGCATGTGAAATTCAAACTCAATACTTCTCCTACCTCTCCTATAAATGGCCCCGTACATTTTTTTTTTCACGTAATAACAAAAATAATCTCTAGCTATGTTTCACCTCCCTATCTTTGGACTGAAATCCTGATTAAATAATCTTCTCATTTCATATTCTGACCTCTAACTTTTCAATTCTTAATACCCGTTTTAAAGTTAGTTTTCCTATTTTCTTGTTCAAAAATCAAATTCTGCAGCTGCTTATAATTCCTCTGCAGGTGCCACTGATAATTATTCCCTATGGGTTTCTAGGACAATTCCACCAGGCTCATTTATCACATGCAATTACATCTATTCTACTTTTTAAATGTTTTTTGTTTTGTTTTGTTTCTGGTAGACTTACAAGAAACACCATTATATCAATTTTCAGCTAACATCTGTGGATAAAAAGCATTATAATACAAAAGACATGTCTTCAGGGTGCAGCTCAACATTGTGTTTCTTTCTTCACTGCTTAAATAGCACTACATTCATTTTATTGTCTTGAAATTTTGGAGGAAAAAAAGAAAGAAACAAAGCTTATTTTACCATGATAAAACTTGATAGAATATGGTTTGCGATTAAGGACTTAAGGTTGGCAACAGAGGGAATAAAGAATAGTGATTTCTTGTACAAAGTTCTCAGAATAAAAAGCAGCTGGAGTTAGCTTTTTTTCTTTTTTGTAAGTATAAAAATAAGCAATAGAAGAAACCCCCTCTTAAACTCACTCCCAGTAACTCTAGGGCTTGCTCTGTGTTTGTATACTGTTTTGAGAATGATGGATAATAGCAAATAGGAAGAGATCATGCTTTTCTAAGTACTTATGTCAGACCTAATGTTAGGCCTTTAAAGACAATTTGGTAACTATTTCAGCTTCATATGCTTATACGAAAATCTTTCTAAATTGGTTTATAAGCCTTGGTTTTTTGTAATGTTTGTTTATTTTTGAGAGAGAGAGAGAGACAGAGCATGAGCAGGAGAGGGGCAAAGAGAAAGAGGGAAACACAGAATTGGAAGCAGGCTCTAAGCTGTCAGCATAGAGCCCAATGCAGGGCTTAAACTTACAAGACATTTGATCTGTGAAATCATGACCTGAGCTGAAGTTGGCCGCTCAACTGACTGGGCCACCTAGGTGCCTCAAACCTTGTTTATATATAGATATATAAAACAAGCCAGCATACACCACTTTAATTTAGTCAGAGAGGAATGTTGCTTGAAAATGTAATTAATTGTAAGAATCGGTTCTGATAACAGATTCACAATGCAGTTTTATGAGATGCTTAGCTGAATCCACAGGAGAAATTTTGCATCAAAATATCCTGAGAATAAGGATTGGAAACAGAACTCCTTTTTTTTAGCAGAATGGTAAAAATTAGGAGACATGTTTGCATAAAAGCCTAATAAAGTTGGTCTGTATGTGTAACTTCAGAATCAAAGAGAGGTTCTGAGTTCTGTTGCCATTTTGGAAAAAAATATTTTTATTTATTTAGTTTAAAAAGTTTACATTTATTTATTATTGAGAGGCAGAGAGAGACAGATCATGAACAGGGTGGGGGCAGAGAGAGAAGGAGACACAGAATCTGAAGCAGGTTCCAGGCTCTGAGCTGTCAGCACAGAGCCCGACGCGGGGCTCAAACCCACGAACTGTGAGATCATGACCTGAGCCGAAGTTGGTCGCCCAACCGACTCAGCCACCCAGGAGCCTCTGGACAAAATAGTTTTAGAGCAATTTCAAGAATCCATAAAGAAAGCTGGTGGGGTGACTGGGTGGCTCAGTCGGTCAAGCCTCTGACTTCAGCTCAGGTCATGATCTCACGGTTCATGGGTTCGAGCCCCGTGTTGGGCTTTATGCTGACTGCCAGCTTGGAGCCTGGAGCCTGTTTCGGATTCTGTGTCTCCCTCTTTCTCTGACCCTCCCCTGCTCATGATGTCTCTCTCTGTTTCTCTCAGAAATAAATAAAACATTTTAAAAAGTTTTTTAAAAAAAAGAAAGCTGGGTTTGGTCTTTCAAAATTAAGACAGGTATATCATATGTAAGGTTATTCTAGAGAGAATTTTTGTTGATAAAGGTGTTTCCAGCTAACACTGGGAGATAGAGAGCTTGAAGAATCAGTCTCTGAAAGTTACTTTATAAGAGACTGTTGGAGTTTCTTCTGGAAGAAAATATAGGATGTATTTGTGAAGTTTCTTGAGGTGCATGGGTGAGACTCAGAGATATAAAAGACTAGAAAACAACCCACACCCAACACTATGACCTATAGTTTGAGACCAACGGAGAGTTGCTATAGGAAGAAGCTGAAGAAATCCTTACATTCAGCTCCCCTAGGAGGGCACCACAAAGCGACAGGAGCACACTCTGAATCTGAGGTACCAGAGTATGGCAAAGTGGAACATAAGTATTTTACTACTTGTGAACCATTTAGAGGATGGGTTTATTACCTGAAATTCTGATAGAACTTGGAGACACCATCCTTATGAAATACCTGGTATTCTTATGTTAGTCATATTATTGGTAAGAACGATGGTGCACCCATAAGCCTATGTGAAGAGAACATCACGGAGGGTGGCAATCTGTTTCAACAGTTCACGGCACATCTTCTGTGGACAGTCCAAGCTTGGATGTTGAGACTTGGTGAGAGATCTGACACTTTCTGCTCGAGGGAGTTGCCAGATATTTGAAGAATTATTAAAGTATCTCTTAGATAAGACTCTAATTAATGAGAATAAATGATCAAACACCAGTTGTCTGGAACTTAATGAAACATTAAGCTAAAGAACATGTGGCTTGAAGGGACAGTTTTAAAATCCATGTATCACAGGTGACATCTAAAGCTCTAGGAATTTAAATAATCTCCCTACATTTGTAAGTTCCTCCACTCTAACTACCAGTAAAACTCATGCCAACACGGGTAAAAACCTGGACAGCTGAGTTCATCTTGTTTCTCATACTGCAACAGACTATAACAACTCATTTTATATTGTCTGTGATCTTTATGTCTATGTAATTTAATTTTCTCTGAATTCCCAATTATTTTTATCATAATCATCCTCATGTATTTTTCTGTCTTCTTAAATAATTTTTAATGCAGAATAATGTATAAATATATTTTAATTCTTCATATGTATTTTCAAGTTCACATTCCTCTAAATGAATACAATATACTCATGATGCTTGGTTATATTTTAATAGGGAGTATATTTTCTTGGAGGCCTAACGATTTTCTACACTATGATATTGAAGAGCTATAATTAGGCACTATAGGTAATTGCAACTTTGTATTGTCACCAGGTAGCCATTTCCATGAATGTTAGTCTATGTCCTTAAGGTGGTTTACATACTCACTAAGGTGTGCAAAGGGCACACCCACTATTTAGCACATGGTAGCTGTTTTGATACATAAATGGATCGCACAAAGCAAAATAGGCTAACCACTGAAAAAAGTGACATTAGAGTTACCAAATTTAACATTATACAGAATCATTTTGAAAGGAAAAGCAGTGACCCATCACTGTATTTTCAGCTTCAAATATACACAGAATGAAACATTTTCTATGGAATATAATTAAAACTGCTTTCAATTTTAAGAGCAGTAACATTTTTCAAAATTGTGCTGATAATTCATCAAAGATACAACAAAAATGTTTACCAAAGGGTATTTTTGCTTCCAGTTAAAATATAGATACTTCCAATATAACATCACTCCCAAACTAATGAGGTTATCCTGGGATAAGCTGTGAAATCATAATTTTTAAAACCACTAGAGATTTTAGATGTAAAAAGATCTAGATAAATTTAAATCCAAAAATAAACAATATGTGTGGCTCACCTAAATCGCTGAGAAATAGTGGGAGAAAGCAAACCTCCCAGTGACTGGGGTAAGGAGAAGGCAGACACACTTTTAACGAACTGTTGATGGCTGCATGTGGTTGTCTAATGAATCAGAACCGAACATGGAAGGAGAGCAATTCTCCCTCTACCCTCCGATTCTGTCCCACAGCGACTTCACTGTACATGTAGGATAGTGAGGGTGAAGAAGAACTGAAAGTAACCACCGTAGCCCCCTACCAAAGGCACAAAGGATCTTCCTGAATGCACATCAACAGCCCATTAACTACAAGGGGTGAGCACCTAGGTGAAACCCCATCACTTGGATGTGTGCTAGTCTTCTATCCCTCAGCGTAGGTAGAAAAAGAGCCTCTACCAAGGGCCGTGCAATTCATGAAGGTGGCGCAAAACACTCATGTTAGAGAGCACAGGGAAATACCCAATGATCCAAAAAGCTGGAAACAGTGCTATGAAGCACAGAGAAATCAACCATGGTTTGGGAAACTGGTCAATGGACTCTGAAACATGAAGTGATCTGCAGAGCATTGACAATACTCGGATCCAAGACTTGCTTTTAAAAAAAAAGTTCAAATCCCGCCTGGAAGATTGTTAAATCTAGTGGTGAAATGTGTCTGACTAAAGCAAACAAAGTTTAGTAACATGTCAACTACTCACTTGATTCACTTAGTTCCTACAGCAGTGATCTGACATTTTCTTGGATGGCTATCATTTACTTCTGTTCCTACCATTCTATCACATACACCAGTGCAGGAATACAGTCAACAATTATGAGACATGAAGAAACAGGGAATGTGATTCATATTTAGAAGGGAACAACAGACAAGGGGCACAAAATGTTAGATGGCCTGGAAGTAGGAAATAGAAGATTTCGGAGTCTGGAAAACGGCAGAGCAGAAGTACTCTGAGCCTACCTCATCCCATGGATACAGCCGGTGAACACTGATATCAGCATAAATAACCTGAAAAATGAACTGAAGACTCTGGCAGAACAATCTCTACAGCTAAAGGTAGACAGGAGGCCACAGAGAGGAAGGTAGGAAATGGAGACATGGAGTTTGGCTGTGGCCACATCCACAGGGGGAGGGACGCGAGGGTCACAGAAAAGGGCAAAAGCCAGACTATCACACCAAGGCGTCCACATGGGGAAGACAAATCCCCCTAACATTTGGGTTGGGATAAAGGAGGGGCTGAATTTCTTGAGTTCTTACAATCAGTGGGACTTTAAAAGCCTGGAATTAAAAAATGAACAAACAAAACAAAAGCCAACACAGTGGGCTTCCAACTAGGAGAGCCCAGAGAGCACTAGAAAGCTGGGTCCTGCCCTTAAAGAGACAGCATGACAAGCAGCCAGGGTAGGTACAGCATGGAAGCAGCAGTTTGAAAACTGCCTGGGCCGCATGGGAAGGAAAGTGATTTTCTCATCATACAGCCTGTCCTGGAGAGAGAGGCATCACAGGGAGGTACCTCCAGGAAGAAAGGTGCTGGCACACCCCATTTTCCTCCCCCATCCTTCATAAGCACAGTGTAAACATAGCCACCTGTGGAAACCAGCACAGTGCCCACATTCACCACCTAACTTGCTTAGACCAAACCCTGCCCCTACATGCTTCAGAGGATCTGCCCTTTCAAGTCATGCTTGACTCATGCTGGCACTGTGGGTCCCCTCCCCCAGAAAACAGTCTCAAACTTTGCCAGCACTGAGTCTCCCAAACCTGCACCTTCTATGAGGCCTTGGCTCTGGTGGCAGTGGCACTGGGTCTCATTTTTCAAGCAGACTAGTACACATCCTGTTAAAATGCATCCCACCCAGCCAGAGACCGATCACTGCTCACAACAGGCAAAGAGAGCTTGTGTAGACAACTGGACTGAAGGAAAAAGTAGCCAGGACTCAACAGCAGAGCACACACAAGAGACACTCCATGAAGCACCAGTCCCTGGGGAACAGAGGACACTGCACTGAAGGGCACTATAAGACCTCTTCATCAGGCTAGTACCTTCAAGAGCAGGAGATGTAGGTGCTTTCCTAACACACACAAACAGACACAGAGAACTAGACAAAATAAAGAACCAAAGGAATATGTCATAATGAAAGAACAGGACCAAACCACAGCAAGAGATCTAAGTGAAAAGGATTAAATAATGTGCCTGATTGAGAATTTCAAGTAATGTTCACAAAGATATTCACTAGACCTGAGAAAACAACAGAGGGTATCACTGAGACCCCTAGCAAAGAGATAAAAAAAGAACCAATCAGAGATGAAGAGCACAATAAATGTGCGTTTGATGGAATATACAAGCTGGATAGAGAAAACAAAAGAATGAATTAATTGTCTGGAAGACAGAGTAATGGAAAGTAACTAAGTTGAGCAACTGAGAGGAAAAAATATATGCAAATTGAGAATAGTCTTACGAAACTCAGTGACTTCATCAAGCGTAATAACATTGGTATTATAGGAGTCTGAGAAGCAGACGAGAGAAAAAAAAGGCAGAAAATTTACTTGAAAAAATAATGGGTGAAAAGTTCCCTCATCTAGGGAAGGAAACAAATATCCAGATCCAGGAGACACAAAGATCCCCCGGCAAAATTAATCTTAGGAGGTTCACATCAAGAAATATGGTAATTAAATTGCAAAAGATAGTGATAAAAAATAACTAAAAACAACAAGGGAAAAGACAGCTACATACCAGGGAACCCACATAAAGCTATCAACAGAGTTTTCAGCAGAAACTTTCCAAACCAGAAGGGAGTGGCATGATTTAGTCAAAGTGCTGAAAGGGAAAAATCTGTAGCCAGGAATACTCTATCCAGCAAGTCTATTATACAGAATAGAAGAAGCCATAAAGAGTTTCTCAAATAAGCAAAAACTAAAGGAGTTCATGACCACTACAAGGATTATTAAAGGGGACCTTCTGAACGGAAAGAAAAGATCATAAGTGAGAGTATGAAAAGTTAAAAACACAAAAAGCTATAAAAAGAAGTATGTCTACAACAATGAGTCAAGAGATTCATAAAAGCATGTAAAATATGATAGCATATACCTAAAACATGATAGGGGAAGAGGACTACAAATAGATTCACACTTAAATGACCATCAATTTCATACAGACTGCTATATGCAGAAAAGTTTATATACAAATCTATTGGTTACCACAAATAATTTAAAAAACCCAACAGTAATAGATATGCAAAGAATAAAAAGAATGGAATCCAAGTATATAACTAAATAAAGCCAACAAGCCAAAAAGAGAGGAAGATAAGAAAGAATCAGGAAAAAAAAAAAAAACACAAAAGCTACCACAAAGAAATCTAACAAAATGACAAGAAATATATGTCTGTCAATAATTATTTTCACTATAAATGGACCAAAAGCTGCATTCAAAAAAAACCCAACAAGATGGCATAATGGATAAAAGAATCAAGACCCATCTATATGTTGCCTACAAGAGATTCATTTCAGATCTAAAGAAACCTGTAGATTGGAACTGAGAGTACAGAGAAGCATTTATCATGACAAAAATATCAATACTTATATTTGAAAAAACAGACTTTAGAACAAGAGACAAAGTAGGACACTATATAATAATTAAGGGGACAATCTAATGAGAAGATATAAAAATTGTAAATATATATGTAACCAACATGGGAGTGTCCAAATACATAAAACAATAACAAACATACAGGTACTAATCACTATTGCTACAATAATATTAAGGGACTTTCATACTCCACTACATCAAAGGACACATCATCCAAACAGAAAGTCAACAAGAAAACAGTGACTTTGAATGACACACTGGATCAGATAGATTTAACAGATATATTCAGAACATTCCACCTTAAAACAACAGAATATACATTGTTTTCAAGTACACATGGAACATTCTCCAGAATAGATCCCATAATAGGACACAAAGCAAGTGTCAACAAATTCATAAAGATCAGTCATGCACTCACCTTTTATGCCCACAAAGTTATGAAACTAGAAATCAACCACAAGGAAAACTCTGTGAAGACCACAAGTACATAGAGGATAAGTAACATACTACTAAACAATGAGTGGATTGGAGCACCTGAGTGGCTCAGTTGGTTAAGTGTCTGACTTCGGCTCAGGTCATGATCTCACGGTTCATGGGTTCGAGCCCCGCATCAGGCTCTGTGCTGACAGCTCAGAGCCTGGAGCCTGCTTCAGATTCTGTGTCTCCCTCTCTCTCTCTGACCCTCCCCTGCTCACGCTGTCTCTCTCTCTCAGAAATAAATAAAACATTTAAAATTTTTAAAAATAAATAAATAAAATAAACAATGAGTGGATCAACTAAAAAATCAAAGAGGAAATAAAAAATATACATGAAGACAAATGAAAATGAAAACACAATGGTCCAAAATCTGTTTGATGCAGTAAAATCTGTTCTAAGAGGGAAGTTTATAGCAATACAGGTTTATCTCAAAACGCAAGAAAGATCTCAAACAACCTAAATGTATACCTCAAGAATCAAGAAAAAGAAGAATAAACTAACCCCAACACCAGCAGGAGGAAGGAAGAAACAACAATTAGAACAGAAGTAAATGATATAGAATCTGAAAAACAATAGAACAGAGCAGATCAATGAAACCAGGAGCTGGTATTTTGAAAAGATAAAAATATTGATAAGCCATCAGCCACACTCATCTAAAGGTGAGTGAATGAATGATTGCATAAATCAATAGAAATGAGCAAAATAAACCAAGTCAGAAATAAAAGAGGAAAATAAAAATCCAACACCACAGGAGTACAAAAATTTTTAAGAGAATATAATGAAAAATTATAAGCGAACAAATTGGACAAACTACAAGAAATGGATAAATTTCTAGAAACATATAACCTACTAAAAATGAAGCAAGAAGAAATAGATTATTTGGGCAGAATGATTACCAGTAATGAAACTGAATCCATAATAAAAAAAACTCCCCCCCAAAAAAACAAAAACAAAAACAAAAACTCCCAACAAACAAAAGTCCAGGGCCAGAAAGCTTCACAGATGAATAATATCTAACATTTAAAAATAATTAATACCTGTTCTTCTGAACCTATTCCAAAAAAATAAAAAGGAAGGAAAACTTCCAAATTCATTCCATGAGGGCATTGTCACCCTAGTAACAAAACCAAATAATGACACCACAAAAAAAAAAAGATAACTACAGGCCAAAATCTTTGATGAACATAGATGCAAGAATCATCAACAAAATACTAGCAAACTGAAACTAACATTACCAAAAAAAAAAAAAAAAGCAAAAAAAAAAAAGCATTCACCATGATCAAGTGAGAATTACTCCTGTATACAAGGATGGCTCAGTATTTGCAAATCACTCAGTGTGATACATCACACCCAAGAGAGAAGGAATAAGAAGCAGCTGATCATTTTAGTTAATGCAGAAAATAATCATTTGACAAAGTACAACATCCATTTATGATAAAAGCACTCAAGAAAGTAGAGATAGAGATAAAACATAACTCACTATAGTAAAGGCCTTACATGAAAAACCCACCAGCAAATATCATACTGAATAGGGAAAAACTGAGAGCAGGTCAGGAACAAGACAAGAATGTCCACTCTCAGCACTTTCATTTAACATAGTATCAGAAGTCCTAGCCACAGCAATTAGACAACAAAAACAAGTAAAATGCATCCAAATTGGTAAAGAAACAGTAAAACTTTCACTCTTTGAAGATGTTATGATAAAATATGTAGAAAACCCTAAAGACTCCACCAGAAAACTGCTAGATCTGACAAATTCCATAGTCACAGGGTACAAAATCAATGTGCAGAGATCTGTTAAATTTCTATACACTATTAATGAAGCAGGAGAAAGAGAAATTAAGGAATCAGTCCTGTTTACAGCTGAACCAAAAATAATAGGATAGGAATAAACCTAACCAAAGAGGTGACAGACCTGTACTCTGAAAACTGTAAAATACTGATGAAAGAAATTAATGAAGGCATACACACACACACACACACACACACACACACACACGAAAGACATTCCATGCTTATGGATTGGAAGAACAAATATTGCTAATATGTCTATACTACACAAAGCAAACTACACATTTCAGGTAATCCCTATCAAAATACCAACAGCATTTTTCACAGAACTGGAACAAACAATGCTAAATTTTATATAGAACCACAAAAGACCTGAATACCCAAAGCAATCTTTTTTTTTAAGTTTATTTATAATTTACTTTGGAAGAGGCAGAGACAGCATGAGTGGGGGAGAGAAAGAGAGAGAATCTCAAGCAGGTTCTGAGCTACCAGTGTAGAGTCTGACATGGGGCTCAAACTCACAAAACCATGAGAGCATGCATGACCTGATCTGAAACGAAGAGTCAGACACTTAACTGAATGAGCCACCCAGGTGCCCCTAACCAAAGCAACGTTAAAAAAGAAAAATAAGGCTGGAAAAAGAAATTACAAAGCAGTTTTGATTAAAACAGTATGGTCCTGGCACAAAAATACACTCAGACCAATAGAACAGAATAGAAAACCCAGAAATGAACCCCCAATTGTACAGTCAATTAATCTTGAACAAAGCAGAAAAAAATATCCGATAGGAAAAAGACAGTCTCTTCAACAAATGGTGTTGGGAAAACTGGACAATTGGACCACTTTCTTAGACCATACACAGGAATAAATTGAAAATGTATTAAAGACCTAAATGTGAGACCTGAAACCATATAAATCCTACAAGGCAGTAAATTCTCTGATATCAGCCATACAAACATTTTTCTAATATATCTCCTGAGACAAGAGAAATAAAAACAAAAATAAACTAAGCTACTGGGACTGTATCAAAATAACCAGCAAAGGAATTAGCCAAAAAACTAAAAGACAACCTAGTGAATGGGAGAAGATATTTGCAAATGACACCCGACAAAAAGTTAGTATTCAAAATATATAAAGAACTTATACAAATCAACATCTCCCCAAGTAATCCAATTTAAAAATGGGCAGAAGACATGAAGAGACATTTAAATCTCCAAAGAAGACATCCAGATAGTCATCAGACACAAGAAAAGATACTCAACATCACTCAAATCAGGGAAATGCAAATCAAAACTACAATGAGACATCAACTTTACCTGTTAGAATGACTAACAGCAAAAGCATGAAAAACAACATGTGTTGGTGAGATTGTGGGATAAAGGAAACATCATGCACTGCTGGTGGAAATGCAAACTGGTACACCCACTCTGGAAAACAGGATGGAGTTTCCTCAAAAAGTTAAAAATAGGACTAAGTTAAAAATAGATTACTACGGGGGTACCTGCGTGGCTCAGTGGGTTAAATGTCCAGCTTCAGCTCAGATCATGATCTGATCTGCTTTGTGGGTTTGAGCCCCACATCAAGCTTGCTGTTGTTAGCTTGTCAGCATGGAGCCCACTTCAGATCTTTCCTCCTCTCTCTGCCCCTTCCCCACTTGTGCTCTCTCTCAAAAATAAATCAACATTAAAAAACAATGTTTAAAAAAATAGATTACTATGATCCAGTAATCATACTACTGGGTGTTTACAAAGGAAATGCAAAAACAGTAGTTCAAAGGAATACATGCACTCCTATGTTTATAGCAGCATTGTTTACAAAGTGATATTATGGAAGCAGTCTAAGTGTCCATCCATAGATGAATGGATAAAGAAGAATGGTATATTCATATAATGGATTATTACTCAGCCATAAAAAAAAAATGAAACCTGGCCATTTACAACAACATGGATGGAGCTAGAGAGTATAATGCTAAGTAAAATAAATCAGTCATCGAAAGACAAATACCTTAATAATAATAAACAAGTTGGTACTAGAAGACAAATATTTTAAGCAATTAAAATAAATATGCTGGAGGAGCTAGGAAAAAAAACAAGGTAATATCAACATAACAGTCATATATACACTACATATAAAAGGCAACAAATGCAAATACTCCAAAGATTGTAATATTGCAAATAAGATTCTTTTAATTTAATCATATTCTAATTTGCAGATCACAAAAATTACATAAACTGAAAGCACACATAAGCACATTCTGTGAGCAGTGCTTCTAAGATTTGTAGAATTAATCTATGTATAATTGGAGAACCAGCAAAAAGTAGGGAGAAAAATGGAGAAAAATTTTCAAGAGATAATGTCATAAATACCCAAAATTGATGAGAACCATCAAGTCGCAAACTAAGAAGCTCACTGAAACTCAAAATTTATAAGCAAAGAAAATCATACTTAAACATGTCTTAATTGAAACTTAAAAAACTAACTCAATTGATAAAAATATGAAAAGTGGTTAGAGAATACAGAGCTTTTGCATAGAGGGTACATGTGATATAAATAATAGGTGACCACTTTCAGAAAAAGATAAAAGAGGGGGAAATGCCATTTTTAAATGATATGAGAATAAATAAACTAGTAAGCCCTTCTCAATTTAGAATTCTATATCCAAAAAACATGTTCTTCAAAAAACAATGCAAAATAAGTGGATTCTTATACCATCAAAATTGCATAGAGACCTATCCCTGGAGACTAGCAGTAGAAGGTGAGGAAGCCTAGATCTACATGAAGAAATAAAAGGCACCTCACAAGCAATATTTATGAATTTAAAAAAATAGTCCTTTAAATCACAATGTATTTCCTTGTTTTAATATATACTGAGGTATGCAGAATAATGGCTTCCCAACCATTTCCAAGTTTTAATCCTCAAAATTTGTGAATAGGTGTAATTGTGTGGCAAAGGTGAATTAAGATAGTAGATGGAATTCAACCTGCTAATCAAAAGATGTTTAAATACAATTATCAGGAGAAGCCAATGTAATCACAACAATTCTTAGAAGTGTAATTCTGACATCAGAGAAACCATCAGAGTCAGCGTCAAAGTGATGTGACAGAAGAACTTGACCAGCCATTGCTGTCTCTGCAGATGGAAGAAGGCTGGGGTCACAAGCCAAGAAAAGCAGGCCCCTTTAAGAAGCTGGGAAGGGTAAGAAAAAAGATCCTTTCTTAGAGCCTCTAGAAAACACACAACTCTGTTGAAACCTTGATTCTAGCCTAGACAACCCGTTTGGGGTGTCTGACTGCATGACAGATAATAAATTTGCATCGTTTTAAGTCCCTAAGTTTGTCCTAATTCTGCACAGAGGGGGGTGGAAGGAAGATCAATTACTACTGTAAATTTCTCCCTTGTCAATAGTAAACCAGCATAATCTTATCTGAAGGTTGATATTTTCATAAGTTAAAGATGTATATTATAATTAATAAAGGGGGTAGAGACAACCATAAATATAATAAGTAAACTATGTTTTATCTGAAAAGACATTAGTGCTATTGAAAAAAAATATCACAAGAGAAGGGACTAGGAAATTCTAAGGACAGATTTGTAATTTTATCCTTTGTAAGGATAAATTTCTAAGTCTGTAATTTTCAACAGAGTTACCAGAACAGGTACTGTGGAGAGGTGACATTTAAGCAAAGTCTTAGAAAATGCTAGAATTTTAGCTCTGGGATATCTGGGCAAAAATCTTCCCAGATAAAAGGCACAGCCAGTGCAAACCTATAAGATGTGTGGGGTCCTGGCCCCACACATAAAGAGTAGCGGGAGCAAAGGTCAAAGGTTACTGCAAGGTCGATAGCAGAGAACTATAGAGGCCTTTTCTTTTCCAGTGTATAAAAGGGGTTATGATTCTGGTCCTTTAAGAACCAGAATCATGGGGCACCTGGGTGGCTCAGTCGGTTAAGCCTCTGACTTCGGCACAGACCACGATCTTGTCATTCCTGAGTTTGAGCCCCCACATGGGGCTCTCTTCTGTCAATCCAGAGCCTGTTTTAGAGCCTCTGTCCCTCTCTCTCTGTCTCCCCTCCCTTCCTCCATTCTCTCTCTATCAAAAATAAATATTTAAAAAAAAAAAAAAACAAAGACCAGACTTGTGCAGCTTAAAGCCTGACTCCAAGCCTGCGATGCAGCCCAGAGTTATTTATGGGAGACAAATCAGCCACTGTTAGTTACAAGAGACAATTCAGAAGAAAGTAAGTGCCTAATTGTTACTCATCTCCTAAGTTACAGTCCCACAGACAAAAACCTCCCTTTTATTTGTATCTATCTTTGCAGACTTTTGGTAGTAGAGTTATGTCAACATGTAAGGATCCAACATATTTTTGAGATGGACTGTTCTTTAATGAAGTTCTTTAATAAAGTTTCAACATTGCTCTTGTGAAATGGAAACTAAGCCCTTATTAGCCAATTTTTAACAAAATATTCTATAGTAAAATGTAAAATTTTACAAAGGTGATAAAAATTTTGATGTTAGCAGTTTCCTAATAGACCACTAGGTATTCATTGAATGCAGATAAAGAATGCTTTCAGAATAGTTTGATTATGATGGAATAAATAATTTAAAAACTTTAACATTATGGGGAAATAAATGAATACTCAGTGTCCTAATCCAGCAATATTGAATCATTTTCCTCTCATGGACATTTTTATACTTAAAATCAATTATGTTAAGAATAATTGCGATCCTGGGTGGCTCAGTTGGTTAAGAATCTGACTTTGGCTCAGGTCATGATTCTCATGGTTTGTGGGTCTGAGCCCCGCACCGGACTCTGTGCTGACAGCTCAGAGCCTAGAGCCTGCTTCAGATTCTGTATCTCCCTCCCTCTCTGATGCTCCCCTGCTCACGCTGCCTGCCTCTCTCTCTCTCTCTCTCTTTCAGAAACAAATTAAAAAAATTAATATTAAAAAAAATAAACATTAAAAAAAAAGAATGATTCTGATCCTTACCCAGAGTCTATATGTCAGGCGTGACACTGATAAATATGCCAACAAAAGTCTCTTGTATGATTAAAAAAAATATTTCCTTCTTCAATGTGTGGTTATTCTAACATTTTCATTTCTAGTGAAATGTCCTGGTTTGTAAGTACTGCCTTCATTCATTTGGCACTGTGCTAGGTTCTAAGGGTACAACAATGAATAAAATACAGGGCAGGCTCCTTACCTTCTTCACTTGTACCTTATAATCTATACTGAGATGCTATAGTTCCATAGTTGAGCCTTATACTTCTTGGTTATATATAATTCTCTTACCTTTCCCAATTGAAGAATACCTAATATCTGAGAATAGAACAAAACACAAAAAAAATAGGTATTACTCATTAGAAGAGATCAAAAAATGATAATCTAAATCTGCTATGTAATGAGTATAATTCACCTTTATTCTCCACTCTAGGAAACTTATAGCATGTCCGCTACACTAATCAGGAATCATGATCTACCAGTTTACATTGTTTGTGTTATTATATCCCCCAAACCCCACCCTACCAGATTTTAATACATCAGTAGAATGACACCTCAGTATTTCCTGGTTTCTGACAGAGAATCATTGCCTGATCATTTGTCAGTCATCATAGGAAAATTTGGGATCTGGAAAGACTAAGATTCCACATAAAGACAAAGAGATTCTACTGACTTGTGCCCTGGAGGCTCCTGGGACCTCTCAGGATAATACGAGGTAAATGGTACTTGTACCTTCTTAGAAACAACAATAAAAAACCATCCACATGGAATCCTTTGGGAGGGTCTATTGTCAGTATGCACTTTGCTTTATTGTCCATGTTTGTATTACTTTGCCTCTTGATATGATTCTGATATATGTTAAGATGGGAACAAGATGGGCAACTCATTAAACCTATCCTCCATCTAGAAAGAGAGAGACAATGATGTTTTTTATTTCATTCATATGTTTAGGTCAACCACTGTGGTGCTTTGGAATATCAAAAAAAAAAAAAAAAAAAAAAAAACCCACAAAATGCTCCAGAAAACATTGATGGACTAAACTATTAGACATATAAAGGTCATTTGTCATCATCCTCCCTGCCATTTAAATGATAAGGACTGAGAGAAGAGTTTGTATCAGATCTAGTGTAAATAAACTAGAAAAGTAATTAAAGTCTGCATTTCATTGGACTAGTAAAGCCACAATAATGTCTTATTGTGTGCTGGTAAAGATATTCATCAAATAAAATTAAGGAAGAAAAGAGAAAAACCTTAAAAATAGGAGCAAACTGATGGAAGAGTATATTTAAAACTGATCAGATTGGCATCAGTCAGAACAAACTAGGTGATGCTATAAGCAAAAAATAATTCCAAAATCTCAGGGACTTAAAATCACAGGTTTATCTGTTAGCCATGCTATGCATCTATTGCAAGCTAACTCTATTCTTGCAGAGATTGGCTGTATATTTGTGCTTGTACAATAGCAGAGGCAGAAAGAAGGCATATGGTGAACCATGCACTGAATGTTAAGGCTGTATACAAAATTAGCATAAGCCATTTCCACTCTCATGTCATCCACTGAAACAAGTGGCAAAGTCACAATTCAATGACTCTAGGGAAGTTCAGGGCCAGCATCAGCACCAACATCTGGTGAACGCTATTAATGACTCCTCATGACTCTCATCACCAGTCTTGATTTGAAAATATATATTTATCTTTAGTTTTCATTGGAAAAATAATAACCATTGTACTTCTACCAACGCAAGGTTAATATATCAAGGTTAACATTCTAAGATGTTTCATCTATCTCTGTGAAAACATTTTGTTTCATTATGCCTAAAGCATTTAACATGACACCTACCCTCTTCACAAACATTTTAAGTGTATGTTACATTATTGTCAATGATACAATACATTATTGAAGGCACAGTGTTGTATAGCATGTGACTAGAACTTTATTCATCTTCCACAATGTAAATTTTATGCCCAATTGACCTCCCATCTCCCATTTTACTAATGGATGGATAAAATTGCAGTATGTAAACTAAACACACTTATTTTTCTTTCTTAGCAGGATGGATGTTGGGTTCTTTTTTTCCCTGCATTTGTGCTATTAAAGATAATACTGCATGTAGTTTTACCTACCTGTTATTTCTATCGAGAGATCTAGAAATAAAACTGCTAGACAATGTGTTTGTTCATTTTTTTTAAACAGACACAGAAAATTACCTCCCCAAAGCTTGTTCCATTAGCTTGACTATTAACAGTAAAATAGCCACATGTTTCCATTTGTTTAAATTAGTGAAAAATTTATGTGGTCATCATTCACCTTGGGATTTTGAAATTTTGAAACTGGAAACAATGATCTTAGTTGTTTTAAGGTTAAAAATCAGCTTTCACTCTTTCTGTTCTGTTGGAAAACTCAAGGCAAAGAAATTCTATGAACAAAACAACTAACTGAAAAATATCTTTTTGTTAACAGTGAAATATGCAAATTTAAGATTTAGCAAAAACTGGATTTGGTAAAAAAAATATTAATATAAAAAAACAGTGCTAATTTTCATTGACTAAAAATTAATGAGAGGATTTAACCTAGACATAATTTGGAATGACAAATTTTCACCTATAGAAACCGTACTTGGTTGAGATAATGGCATCAAGGAAACTGATGAGGTTTTGGGGGGACAGTGGAGTGTGTGGGGTTCAGAGTCAATGCCCAAGAAAGAATTCTTGAGGATGTCAGTGCTGCAAAAAAAAAAAAAAAAAAAAAGTGATTTTATTAAAGCACGGGGACAGGACCGGTGGGCAGGAAGATCTGCCCAGGGACCATGAGGAGAGACTGGTTAAATCCTATGGAGTTGGAGGGGGTAAAGTCCAAGGGGAAGTCCCCAGTGAGATTTTTCACATGCTAAAGAAGACTCCCAGGATACTAGAGGCCTAGCCAGTGTCAAGCTAAGGTTGTTTTCCCCTCTTAGCAAAGTATTAACATTAAGACAGTAGGGAGTTCCTCAAGAAAGGCTCTTTCAGCCTCAAGTATTTGTCAGTGAGCTGTAGGGTATAAGGAAATTTAGTTCTATCTGCCATTTCCTTCTGCCTTCGTTTCCCACATCATTATTGAGGGGTGATGGAGACTTAGGTCCTATGGGAGTATGATCTCTGTTAACTATTTGTTTTTCCCGTTTCCTTTGTTCGCCAGGAGTGCCTGAGGAATGTCATACACAACCCACCATGGGGGGCGGGGGGTGCTGTTTGGAGGCCTGTCAGCTTGTCTTATGTTCCCTCATCAGAAACTACAATAGCAAGAACAATATTTTGTAAAAACTAATATGTTCTGAAGAAACAATCAGGAAATCAAATATTTGAAATTTATACAAAAGAAATCCATCCTGAGGAAAATTATTTCAATAGCTTCAGCATGAAATTATCTGGGAACATATCACAGTACTATTTAAAAAAAAAAAACAGAACAAGAGTGAAATTGGCTTAATTTCTTTGGGGGGAACACACAGTTTCATTGAAAATGGAGTAGATCAATTTTGGTATACATCTGATTGAAAAGCTCACATCTATCATCAACACCCCAAAGAGTATTTGCAATTAAGATAAAATGGGAGGTAGGTATCACAATGCTTTTGTGGCTCCAATATGGGCCTTTTCTTCTGTTCTCTGCAGCTTTCCCAGCTAAGAAGCAGAAGTCTCAGACAACTCACACAGTGTGTCTAAAACTAAAGACACCATGACTGGGGTGTGTTCACTGTTTTCCCTCTGCTTACCATTTGCAATGCACTGAGTTGTGCTCCTCCCAAAATTCTTATGTTAAAGTCCTTAACTCCAATGTGACAGTATTTGGAGTCAAGGACCTTTAGGGAAGTAATTAAGGATAAATGAAGCCCAAAGTATGAGACCTTAAACAAATAGGAGTGGTGTCCCTCTAAGAGACACCATAAATTGATATCCTCTGTTTCTCATCCCCACCCCCACCTCAAACCTGCCATCTGTCACTCCTCCAGGCAGGCACAGACAAGAAGCCATGTAAGGACATGGCAAGAACTCAGCCATTGACAAGCCAGAAGAAAGGCCTAGAAATCAACCCTGATAGCACCTTGATCTTGGATTTGCCGTCCTCCCAAACTGTGAGGAAATAAATTTATGTGTTTAAGGCACCACAGTCTGTGGTATTTTGTCATGACACGCTGAAGAAACTAAACCACCATTCTACGACCTCTTTTCATTCTTGCTGAAACTCATATTTACATTCTTTCTGTGTAATTCTTCCTCTTTGATTGTTAGTGCCACAGATTGTAGAGAAAATTCCATCTCCCAAATATTCTTGCTTAGCAACTTCTATAACCTTGAGCCCCTGGGTTATAGAAGGTAAGCCTTCCAAAGTCTCTTGGAAAGTTAGGCTGACTGAGATGCCACCACAAATCTGAACTACAAATACTTGGTTATTCTGAGTTTTGTAGGCAAAGTGAAGGAATTGGATCTATCTAACTACGAGGGGAACACAAATCCATGTGTAGTCTAAGAAGTGTCATGGAAACCATCGGTATATGGAGTCATTTTGTATATAGTCATTTCGGTAGTTTAAAATTCTGTTATTATCACTCAGAACTTTAAGAAATACATATTATGTTTCCCTTTATTACAGAAAACCTGTTGAAAGCAAAGTAGACTCCTAATGGAAAGTTATCTGTGGTAATCAAGAAAACGTAAAAATAAAAACTTTCCCAACATCGAAATTCTGAAGGAAAAGGATTTCAATACACTTACTACAAATTGATCTCCACCTCTAGAAAGCTGGGGTAGAAAATACTGAAATGAAAATATAAGTATGATCACTATGCAAATATACAGTTATGGAATTTTTGGTAACTTATATATTCACCATTTAGAACCCATACACTTTCAAAAACTTGGAAACACTTTCTGTAAAGAAATAATACATTTCAGACTGATTTTTAAAGCTTAAAAAATGACAAGTATTTAAAATAGGTGTGTATAGATAGGTTTTGGGCTTTTCTTAAACTAAATGTGCTTATTACATTTGTTCACAAGTTCTAACCCTGAGAATTTAGGCACATACAAATTGAGTTATACACTTTGATGTTCTGACCAAAATATCAAACCTGCTTTCTAAGATAATCAAACTTTTCCAGTACTAAATTCTGAAAGTAATGTGTTCTCTGGGTACTCATATGAATGACAAAGAACAGAATAATGGACAGTATCCTCAACTGCTGTTAGCAGCAAAGCTAGAAGCATTCTTCATATGTCCATTTATTAAATCTAACCTTAATAAAAACCAAGGGCATAGCATTAAAAATCATGCAATAAAGGCATTTCTGCAGAAATTTCTGCCCAACTTCAAGCCTGTCAGGTAAGCATTTTTATAATCCAACTTGATAAAATGGTCAAGTTTACACTAATTTGAGATGTGATGGATAGAGGTCTTGCACTTCAGTTATCTTTCTTGAATATCAGTCTTATCCTTTACATGGAAGAAAATAATTTCCAGTTGAAGCTCTTTGACTTGAGCCAAGAGCACAGGGATTCCAGATTGCTGAAAGAGTAGAGCAAGCATTTTACACCAGAGATTGGGAAGTATAATTTATATTCTCCACAGACAGAGTGTGGCAGAGAGAAGGGCCAGCATTTTCTCAATCAGTTTTAAATCATTTTAAGATGTGTCCAACTGAGGTCACATGCCGTAGATGAAAATTTGAATTATACACAAACTTCAGAGATGCTCCCCCAAAACTTTTCTTCTACCTACAAAACTGCAAATTCTGTTTTTCCAAACTCCATATATCATTGGCTGGAACTCCTGGGAAAATCAGTTATGCATCATAAGATGGCCAATGGGACTAACATAAGCTCTACCTCCTAATTTAGAGACTCCTCTTCCCGGTTCTTCTTCCTGCCCTGCTTGCCGTGCATGCCAAATCACTACTAATATAGAACAGAGACTTAACAGATGATAAATTGTCTCCCGTGCTTGTGCTCAGGAATTAGATCTCTGGAGAGGGATCTCCTCTGAGCTCACTGTTGGAAAATAAAACTCCCATCCACCAAGATCTCTGAGTGCCGCTAGGTTTTTCCGCCAGTGATCCAGCCTGGTTCCATAACAGAACCAGCATTCCCTTATACCTTCAACCCAGAAACAGGATACATTTAATTTAGTTTTTTAAATTTCCCCTTCCTTTGTTCTCTACTTCTGATCAGTAATCAATGTCCAGTAAGTTCATCTCTTAAGAATATGTTTATGCTATTTCTTTTATTGCCCCACTCACACCTCTTCATTGAACCTTTGGTTGAAGTCCTCACTGAACCTCAATCTTACCCAGGAGAGATGTCTTTAAGACATAACCATTGATCAACACTCACTGACATAAACTTTTGATGTATGTCTCCAGCTATCAAGCAAATGTCTAACTAAGATCATTGTCCTTGTATAGGAGAACTTAATGACATCTGATAATATCTTCACTCTCAAACCCTAATGCTATCTACTACAGAATTACATGTTACCTCAGCTTTTCTACATTTCTTCTATTTACAGGCATAGCTTTTCTTTCTAGAAAAGTCCTATAAATTATTAAAGACAATGCTCCAATGGTTTCTGTGTGAGACTCCTCTTCTGAAATCTCACACAGAGTCAATTGTGTACGGTTAGACCACCAGTAAAATAAGGATGTCACTTGTCAAGAAAAATGAAGCATAGCTCATTTGAGGATTGTTTTGATAAGAAAGTTTGGGAACTTTCCATAGATGGTCATATGAGGTAGGAAAAACCTCAAGGAAGTTAAAGAGCAATTATACTTAAGTGTGATAACAGAGATAAGATTTGGGAAGAAAGACCACTATAAGTAATATTTATCAGCTAGTGGAAGTGGAGAATAAACAGTTTCTACATATGGGAAGAATTTTCAATATGGTAGACTCTGGAAATTGAGGTAGATTTTCAATAAAGCCTATGACATGTAAGTTCTAGGGCCCAGGCTCTATGCACAGGCCTAATTTTTTTATTTGCAATGTTGTACTCTTTTACTTGAAAACATCCCATAAAAGTATGTAAGCTTCAGACCCTTGAAAAAAAATAGCATTAAGCCAAACATGAAAATATAGGAGGCTTCGTTTCTTATATGTTTGTCATTTTCCTTGAAGCGACTGTACTTTGACCATCATAGTTTTCTGTTCATCTTTAGAGGTGAGTAGCAGAGAGGAAATATTTCTTTTTATATGATTTAAAATTTTATGGGGTGCCTAGGTGGCTTCAGTTGGTTAAGCGTCCGACTTTGGCCCAGGTCACGATCTCATGGTTGGTGGGTCGGTTCGAGCCCTGTATTGGGCTCTGTGCTGACAGCTCAGAGCCTGGAGCCTGCTTTGAATTATGTATCTCCCTCTCTCTCTGCCCCTCCCCTGCTCACACTCTGTCTCTATCTCTTTCAAAAATGAATAAACATTAAAACAAATTTAAAAATAAAAATAAAAATTCACTTGAGTAGAGATGAAGCAAACAATAAGGAAAATCAGAACATTTATTTTTATTTAACAGATGTGTTTCTTTGGGTTTCTTTCCAACTTTTTCTCTTTGTGGAATGTCATATATATGTCCCTGCATGTATTCCTGTAAGTCTGTGTGTGTATATACACATACACACACACACACATAAATATATATGTATGTTTAATATTCCTAAATAATGTCTTAGAAATAATTCAAGCTCTTGCCAGTTTCCAATCAATTCCAAGTAAAATAGAGAAAGGAAAGTCTTCCTCTAAAACATTTACTTAATTAGAAGGTAAATAATAATAACAGTAATAACCTATCAATAACTATGTTATTAAATACATATTTTGTGCTTCACTTTTTTATTGTTTAGAAATGTGAAATATAAAGACTAAATATTATCTTATTTCTAAGAGTCTAAATCCCTTCAGAGAAATTAATTTCCCACAGGTCAATAAGAACGTATACAAAATTAAAACCCACTTCACATTGATTCTTAAGCCTAATAATCTTTCTACCAAATCAATGGACCACTCAGTTTGAAAACAATTGGAGCATTCTCGGACCAAAGGAACCCTGGACACTGATTTTGGATACTCTGTTGTTCACNGGAGCTGTTTACAATAGAGTTTTTCTGCCTGGATAGAATTTCCTTTCACCCAGGATTGTATTGTATTTAGGGACCACTAATGACAAAATCAGATGCTCCATTTTTCAGAAAAAGTGGATTATTCATGGGTAAGCAAATAATAGTGTTCCTTCCGTGGTTAAAAGCTCTACTACTGTCAGCTGAGAGTTGCATTACAATACTGGCATTACTGTTGGCTAGCACTGTAACTAGGATTAACTTAACAAGCTTTATTTTTACTTCTGGTTAAATGAGAATAATGATATTGCACACATAGCACTGTTAAGGAAAAAAAAGCATGTGATCATGCAAGTATCAAGTTTAGAATGTCTTCTTTCCCCTGCCTTCTCCTCCCAGCTGATTTTTAGGGGAAGATTTTATAGTCACACCACACTATATTGTTTAACAGATTCCTAATATTTCATGGAGGCTGATTTTATTGACCAAAAGTTCACCTAGGAGGAAAGAAGAGAGGAAACAGGTACATGATACTCAAAAAGCCAAGTGACTTCTGCTTTTCTCTAGTCTTCTGAGGGTTAAGTGCTTCTTTTCCTTATTTATAAATGAGAACAATAAAGTACATTAGCTAAACATACAAACTAAACATGGATAAAGAGATAAGATTTCAGTGGCAAAGATCATAAATCCCAGGGCTAAACTCTACATGGAGGAGTGGGCAGTGCTCTCTCAGTTACAGGCACCATCAACTACTCGGGTCTACTGTGGCTGCATTCTCAGCCTGGGGGATCACTGTATGAGGTCTCCTTTGAAGAACCTGAATCAATACCAGGTATAGGACCAAAGTCTGAAACAACCTGAAGGCAGTGAAGTCCCTAACATAAGAGAGTGTCTTCTCCACAGATAGGCGAAGATTCAGCTGTGCTCTGTTGAAGACTATCCTAAATAGTCAAAGAAACAGACTCAAAGAACTCTCCTGATTCTTGGAGACAGATCCAAACTGTATTGCTCTGCTAGTGTCATTCTTCAAAGAAGTGTGTACTTGGACCAACACTGAAACCAAAGATTTAAATTAGTTTTCAAACTTATGTTTCCTCTTGAAATTTGAAAACCAAAAAACAAAAAGTGGGGATCTCAAGCTATGTGGAAAGTATTTATTTACATTATGTAGGATATAAAATTATAAATGTTCACAATGAAATATCTCTTTGAATAATATGGGTCAATTTTATTTTTTAATTTATTAAAAAATTTAACACAAAAGATTTATGGTTTTATAATCAGAAAATTTTACCATTATTTTACCATTGCTATTATCTACACATGTAGAGTATTGATGTTTATCCCAATAATTATCTCAATTTTTTAAACTTCTATCAGTATTTGAACACATGGAAGTGTTCAAAACACTTGAAATTCCATTTATGACCATATTAATAATGTGCTACATTTTATGATCAACTTACCTTTAAAATTTACAGTAGACCTATAAAGTATACCTATGCCTTAATAACCATCTATTATTTCTTCTGATACGAAGTAGTACTTTAATCAGAAATGTCTTCCTTTTAAATTAAGGGTATAAACCTTTGCAGAATTTACCCTGTTGTCATATAGAGCCATCACATTCAATGTTTGATGAATACTAATAGCGATATACTACTTGGAATTTGATAAAAACATGCAGCTTATTTCAAATAGATGTGCTAAATAGCACTAGTGCATTTTCCAATATGTTTTCACTATATGAGATTTGAGAGATTTGATAGCTAGGTGATGTGGAAAAAGGTCTTAATGCTAATCAGTAACTGCCCAGTTGGGAAGATGTAAAAATTCATCCATAGGATAAAGAAAATCATATAAGTTTAGGAACCCCTTGTATTTAATTCAGATGTGTATTTTTACTGTAATCAGATTAAATTCACTTAAATAGATGTCTAGCTTAATAAAAGGAAGTTTCTACATTAATTTATTCCCACAAGACAATCTGAAATTATACTTTTTCATGAGCCTAAGAAGAAGTGGGAGCTGGATTTATCTGACCCCCCAGAAGCACATTCTTATACTTTTGTATTATAAATAAAGCAAAGCAGGCCCTTAGTGGACTAAGGTAGTTACAGTTACAAGGAGGTGAGTCCTATAACATCAGCCACAGCAGGAAAGGGCCCTTTGTCAAATCCAACTTCGTCACTATGAAAGGCCAACAGAACTAGAGTTGGGGAAAAAACACGATTTGAAAACATCTTTAGAAGTTGGATTGAGATATATGGTCTTCATACAATCATTGTCACATCAGAAGGAGGGGTTAAAGACTCTCTAAGTGTCTGCTACAGAGCATAATTTGAAAATTTTATTTATGCTAACAAATGTTGCATAAATTGATTTCACAAAGGTGTGCATTACTCGTTTTTTGAATAAAGTGAAACTATGGGAATCTATTTTTGTCAACTTAAGTATTTCCTCATATTTTTATTAGACCTGAGAGTAAAGCTGAATCACAAATGAGTAGTTATGTGCCAGTGTGGTATTCTGTATTGAAGTTTTTTAACTTGGTATCTTCATGACTATAAAAATAGTTTTATAGTATTTCTATACATGTAGTTTTATGGGTTTTCTATACATTTTCCTTGGATGAATGGAAACTCAAGGTCACTCTACTCCTACATAATAATGAGTGTTGGTTTCATTTATGGATAAATGTTCATGTTTGATATTTCAGGTCTCAGGACAGAAAAATCTCAAGACCTGTATTTCCTTTAAGTGTTAGCACAATCCACAGTTGTTAGGAGAGCTGTCAATCTCTTCTTAATACATTCAAGCCCTTTGGAGAAAAGCATAGGCCAAAGGGGAAAACCCACAGTGGAAAATTTCTGAAGCTGATTATAGAGAAGGCTGAATGGTAGTCAAAGGTAAAATTCCAAAGGGATCCGATTAACATTGCTCTATCAAATAAGAACTAGAGAATAAGCCATTAATTGTATGGCATTTTGTTCTCCTACCTGGTTTTTCATAAGGTGGACTTCCTTCCAGGCTAATTAACCACTAAACATTTTACAAGCAATCCAAGTGCGGAAGCAGTAAAAGATGAATTGCACTTATGAAGTAATTGACAAAGGGTATATTGAATATTTTAAGCAATGATGGTGTGCATCCTCATGCCGGAAGAAAGGATTATGTACTGCCATTTGACAGGTCATTAGTTAAACTTAAACCTCAGCAGCGGATAAAAGAAACTCAAGGCTACAATGAACTTAAACATACTAGGTGGGGGCAGCCTAGTGCAAAGATCTTCTTAGAGAACACTTAGCTTTCTTGCCTTGGCATTATCAAAATACCCCTGGTGTTATCTCAGATGAATTTCCTAGTTATTTTATTTCCTTTTGACAGTAGAGTCAGAACTGACATACCAAGACACTTCTCAGAGAAATTCAATTACTGAAATGTCTGACAGCTTGCTTTGCCTCTTCCTAAAGTTTCCAAAGTTGCTTGCAGCATGTATAATACAGTTTGCTTTGCAAGACATGAACTGCATCTTATGAATAAAGTAAAATACTACCAAAAGAAAGATAAAAGTCTCAGAAACATAAATTTTGGTTCAAAATAAAAAACAAAATACTGATATTAGATTTGGAAGTATTTCTAATTATTTATTGAGGACATATGAGTTTTCCTAGTGGTGTTCATGGTAGTCAGGAGATAGAATACTGAAGTGTTTCTGCCATTAAGAAGACTGAAATATATCAGTTATTGCCAGGTAATCTAAAGTCACTAAAATAGTTGAAAATCAAACAGTGCACTTCAAATTTTAAAATATTTTTATTTCTGAATAACACTATATCCATATGTTGAGTAACTACAGTGAAGGACGATCAAGACATGTATAAGAAGCATCTGAATCATGGCCCATTTTCCAAAATTGGGAATAAATATCAGATGAAATAAAGAACTCCCTATGTGTATATTATTATGACCTACAACATCTATATAAATTGCATTACAAAACAGGTGAGCTGTATTTATATCATGTATTAAAAACGATATTCCAAAAAAAAAGAAAAACATGCTTAGGAGCAAGATTTCAAGAATTACCTTGCTTCTACTGACTCATTATTATGTTTAACTTAAATTCATATTCTCTTCATCTAATTATAACTCAAGATTAAGCTGCAAACAAATATTAGGGAGAAGGAAGGACACTGTGTTTACATTCTACTACTCTTCTCCATAAGCCTAATTTCAAGGGAGTGGGCAGGAGAGAATTCCTTTAAACCTGACGATTCTTCCTGTAGTCCCCCTTAGAGCCTAAGACGACATTTGCACTGACTGCCAAATTAGTCGTTTATCCTACTGTTTTTAGGGAAAAGATTACTTTAAATTTTTTTCCTGAGTTAGACCTAAACATTTTCATTCTATCATTCCAAAGATGGGCTTTCTGAAGCTGGATGCTGTCAAAAATTTGACCTCTGTAGGTAGCATTAAATGATCATCCAGTCCCAGCCTCCTCATTGACAATATGTGGAACTCAACATTATATAAATTTTAAACTTATGCATCTGTTAGGGAAAAAAAAAACACACTTGTGTTCTCTACTTATATCCTCAAACACTGAATGTAGTTTTAATCGTATATAATACCTATTTGCATATATCAGTTTTCAAATACCTACTGTCCCATGAATACATTTTAAAAACAACATTAGACAATGTCTACCTTGATTTTTCTTGAGAATAAGTTATGTGACCTACTTTCAATTATATTTCCTAACAAAAAATCTAATTTTTCTTGGTAGTGTTATATCAATGTGTATTCTATTTCTAGCACTAGGCTCCAAGCATAATTACCAATAATAGATAAATGGTTATTTAAAATGCAGTTAACCCTTTTCAACAAAGTGAATAACAAACCACTGAATGCAATATAAGATTCCAACTTCCCAGGTTTTCTATCCAATCAGCCCCTTTTCTCTCTCTTCTTCTATCACTGCCCTCCCTGGAAAAGCCTCATCTGTGTTTAAAAACCCCAGCTCTCTGCTTAAACTATGATGGGCTTTGGGAAAAAGCACAGCCATACTGACTGGTTTGTTCTACACTCAATGAGAGACAGTAAGTGATCATTACAATGCCTTTGGATAGTGGTATGTTTTCTCAGAAAATTCTGTCTTCTACTTTTGTAGATGAGGACTTCATACCTTTTCTTTTACTCCTAAAATTGTCTAATCGTTCCTACTCTTTCTTATTATTGGGTCATGACCCTAATGGACTCTTGGACTAAGAAAAGAGAAATAATCAGAACAGAACATCCATATCCTCTCTTAACTTCTAGGTATTCACCTATACACAACTGGACATTTATGCTCTGCTTTTTCTTCTGTCATGGGTCAAACCAGCTAACAGATTCCATTTTCTTACTCCCCTTTAAGGCCCTCGTGGCTGAGGTTGTTCCCCTTGCTTCCTGCAACATAATCTATTCACCCTCCTATCATTATTTCCTCTTACATATGTATACATAACCATGTATCTTGATTGATACATCAATAGAGACAGATAGATGAGAGAGAGAAAAAAAGAGAGATAATCTACCACCTTAAAAATAGAAACTGGAACTAAAAGCTCAGATTTAAATATTGGTCAGTATCACCCTATTTTTCTCCTCTTAGTTAGAGCAAAACTTCTCAAGAGTATATGAACTCACTCACTCTACTTCTCCTCCAATTTTCCCTTAAATCTACCTCATCTGTTTTACTTTTATCACTCCTTGGAAACATTCCTAAAAAACTACCAATGACATATAATTCACCCAAACCAATGGTCATTTCCATCTCCATCTTACTCAACTTCTTAGCATTAATTGACACAATTGATCAGTTCCTGCTCTTGAAACATATTTACCACCCATTTTCCAGGACTTTCTCTCTCTCCCTTTTCCCGTTGGTTTTCCTTTAATTCCTTTAGAAGCTTCTTATCTGTCTCCTTTTTGAGTCCTCTTAGTATTCCTGAGTTCCTTAATTTCTTTCTTTCCTCAACCTACATTTAGCCATAGGTATTTTCATCCCATTCAGTGACTTTAAATATATATTAGGTGGTTGATAATTCTGTGTTAGTCCATTCAGGCTGCTATAACAAAACGTTATTAGGTAGCTTATCAACAACAGAAAATTTCTCACAATTTTGGAGGCTGAAAGTCTAATATCAGGATGCCAGTATAGTCAGGTAAGAACCCTTTTCATGTTCATAGCTGGCACCTTTTCAACATATCATCACATGAGGGGAAGGGATGAGAGAGCTCTGTATAAATGAATTAATCCCATTCATGAGACTATCACTTTCATGACCTAAGGCTCCACATCTCAATACCATCACCTTTGGGGTCCTCAAAGGTGATGAATTTGGTGGGAGTGGGGGTGCTGAGGGGTGGGAAGGACACAAACACTCAAACCATAACACTCTATAAATAGCATTTATGGCTATAACAATTCCTGAATTCATATCTGTATATCCAGCTGTCTTCAATATTTCCACTTGTATATAATAAGCAACTCTTAGAGAAGAACTCTTATAAAATTCTTGATTATAATAATAACTCTTACGTGTCTGTAATAACAATTCTTTCATTGTTTAAAAGGCACTCTACAAAGTTCTTTCTGTATTTTTAGGTACAGGGTCCCGCAACAACACTATTATAGTACTATTATTTTTACCTTTATATATGAGGGAAGTGAAGCAGAAATAGAGTAAGAAAGTTTCTTAAGGTATCACCTGGCAACTGCAGACATTAGATTTTAGCCTACGTATTCGGGCTAGACAGCCCTGGTCATCATCATGTTTTACTCATATTTCATCTATCTAAAATGGAACCCTCAAAATTAACTCGTTAAATATTCTGTGACTCCAGTTGCCCATACCATCTCAGTAAATTTGAACTATATTCCTTCAATAGCTTTGGTAAAAATACTAGGAATAATTTCAATTCTGACAACCATTAAGCCAGCAAATCCTGTACCTTAAAATACATCCAGCCCCTAGTCATTTCTCATAATTCCACAATTAACATTTTATTCCAAATCAACACATCTCTTGCTTGGATTATTATACTTTCATCCTAAAATGTTTTTCTGAGTGAGCACTTGACATCATCAAATCTTTCTTAACATGTAAGGTAAGACTAAATACAATCTATTAAGGTTTAATAGTTCATCTCCACTGCTGATATCCCCAAAGACCTATCTCAGTCAAGAAAGTATAAAATCCTCATCAGGGCTTATGGTGCCAAAAGGACAGAGTCCCCCCAACACTTTTTTAATCTCGTCTCCTCCCACTCTCCTCTTTAGCTATGGTCTTCTGTATCTTCCATACCCCAAGATGCTATGGCTTCAGAACTCTGAAAGTGTTCTAAAGAGAGAGATATCCTCATAGACATCCTCATTAAATGGCTTCTTTGCCTTATGCATTAGAGGCTTGAGCTGTACTTTTTCCTAAAAGGGTATTCCCTATCATTGTCCTTTTCTGATTAAACATTTATCACTATCATCTGTAAATTGTATAGGTTTATTTGTATGTTTATTGTAAGTCTCCACCTCCCCAAGTAAAAGAGCTCATTAGAGAAGATATTTTATGTGGTTTTGTTTACTGCGGTATCTCCTCAAATTAAAACAATGCCTACTATATAGTAGATGCTTAATTAATACATGGCAGATGAATAATATATGAAGTACAGCCCATCCCATTGAAGATAAAATGGTCGAAAATTTGAGGGAAGAACAACGGTTACCATTTGGCCTTGAATTTTACATCAGTCTTGTTTTCCAAACCAAAAGAGGAGGCCCATCTTATTCACCACATATTTCAGCTTCCCATATACCAGAAACCAATTTTGAGCCCTTTGGTTCAAAATACAAAGAAAAATAATTTATAAAATAATGAGCCATAAACATAAAATTATTTAAATCTATAGGTAGAGTCAAGTAAAATGTACCATTTTAGCCTTTCTCTGTACAAATAAAACAGAAAGACTAAAGGCATGAAATGAAATGTAATAAAGAGACTGTTTTTTCAGTAACATTGCATACCTTAAAGTTAGAAATCTGAACAATAAATCAGTGAAGTGACAGTGGGAATACTTTTCGATACAGGAACTGTACTTCCATCAGGTGGTCATCTAACTTCTACTAGAAGAGTTTTTAGTAACAGAGAAATCACTGTAGTTGAAACCAATTCCTCCATTGGACAGTTATAAAGATTAGAATTTTTTTCTCTTATCAAAACTAAATCTGCCTCCTGGTTACTTCATTCTTTTTGTGTTTATTTGGCTACACTAAGACTGATATTTTTAAAGAAATGTTTCATATATATGAATATTTTTAACATTTTTGTTTAAGCAGAGCTAAATTCTTCAATTTTGTCCACATTATACATGGGTTTATATACTTTTTAACTGTCTAAATTACTCACTTTTGAACCAACTAGAATTCGTTAACATCTCTTTTATATTAGGTTTCCCAGTATTCACTGAAGTACATTTTAACAATAGTGTCTAAATTCACTAATCCAAACTAGCAATGAAATGACCACACAGCTATAAAAATAGCCAACAGCTGTACCAGAACTGGAAATTAAAGTAGCGTGCCATGCACCCTTCAGAAGCTTGAATAAATTTCTTCTGAATTTAAAATAGGAGATAATTGATAAAAAAAAAAAAAAAATGTTTCCACCACCTAACTACCTAACTTGGAAATCCTACTTACTGAAAAAGACTGCCCAATGTCAGGGGGTACAGGTTCTGTCAGAATCACATCATTCTACAGGAGCTGAGCCGAGATAAATGCAAGACACTGAAAAGGTGGGGAGGTCATTATTCACGACTGTGACTAGTAATTCAAATAAACACTATTTGAGCAGCAATACCAGGAAACCTTACAAATACACAACTGCAGATGTGTGGCAAGCTTAATTACAATGCAAGACAGAATCTTTCTAAGGACCAGCTGTGACTGTCATGCCAAATGGAACTCAGTGCTTCATCGATATAGAGAAGAAACGATGTTAAATAAATACTCATTTTTATAGACTAACCATAATCCACAGGATTCCATTACCTTAGGTCAGCCTAGTAACTCATGGAACTTCTATCAAACTTCTATCAATTATCCTTCTGGCTTAAGATCTTAAGTCCTTTAGTAACACAGATACACAAACAGAAAGGGAGGGGATTGCAAAAAGTCATTCCTCTCTGCTACTGGGAGAATGTGGAAAAAATCATCATAGAAACAAATGGGTCAATCTAAACAGCCCTTGTAATTATTTTGGAAGCAACTGCTGAAAAACTACTTATAAAAATTATATTGGTTTTGTAAGTAAGATGTATCAAAAGGTCAAAATAGTCATGATTCTGTAGCTATTTAAACCAAGTTAAAAGAATTAATAAGTGATAAAATATTCCCAATCATTCTACCCATCTGTAATAACTTAATTCACCAATCCTTCAAAGATACCTGGCAACAAACAAATTCAGGATATGTGCATAATTCTATGTACATAGGTAAAAAATCTTAAACTGAATAGGAGAAAATTAAACTTTTCAAGGTATTAAATAAATAGACCAGGCACAAGTAAGGACTTTTTTAGAGGTATAAAGATCATCCAAAATTAAGAAATCTATTTATTTAATTCCATTAACAGGGCAAGAAGAATAACCTAGTTGCAAACATCTAAGTAATGAGGGCATATAAAAGTTTTAGTATGTATTAGTATTAAAAATTCTAACTATGATAGGAAAAAGATAATTTCTTAGGTTTATAAGAATATTTACATGAAATATGAAGCTGAAATCCCACTTAAGCATTTAAGACTAAATACTTTCAAATTCAGGACAAAAAAATATGTACTTAAAATTCACTATGTCAGCTTGCAGTGTTTTATATAATATTTACGAAAAGTTATAAAATGATACATAAGTAACTGAGGAAGAAACAAATATTCATTATTTTCCGATAACATTACTGTTCACCTGGACAACATAAATCATCTACTTATCTGTTAAAATTATGAAGACCACTTAATATGGTTTCTGGATACAAATCAATAGGCAGTAATCAATAATTTACAGTTACAAAACATGTTTTTAAAAAGAAAATCCATTAACATTAGCTAGGATCAATATGGTATGAAAAATCAGCTGAAATATTCACAAACAGTATTTTTCAAAAAATACTATGGTTCTTTACTGAAGGTCAGTACAAATTTTGAGTGGATAAATACAATAATATATAATTATCAACTCTCTCCAAAAAAATCATCAATTTGATGTGTTTCCAATGAAAATACCTATGATTTTTGGATAGAAATTGTATAAAAAATATAGATATGTAGTAAATGTAGTGATAAAATTAGCAAAGAAAACTGAGAGAATGTAATTGAAAGAGTAATTGCTTCCCAAAGTATTAAGAATTACATAGAATAGCTAGGTCATTGAAAGATAATTAAATGTCCATAAATTTCAAGAATTTTTTTTTAATTTCAAGGCTATAAAAATGTGCTAAATATAGCACAATAATTAAAAAGAAATTAAGAAATATTGAATAGGTGGCATTGGATTACTTGTCAATCATCAAGAATGAATTGTTTATGATGGGAAAAGAGTCAAG
This sequence comes from Crocuta crocuta, assembly GCF_008692635.1. Taxonomy (NCBI): domain Eukaryota; kingdom Metazoa; phylum Chordata; class Mammalia; order Carnivora; family Hyaenidae; genus Crocuta; species Crocuta crocuta. Next base: position 2,330,530 of record NW_027532420.1, on the reverse strand, counting down.
ACACATTTCAGAAGAATTAGATAAGAAAAAAAGAATAAAATAATTACAAGAAAAACGTGTGGAAATATTAATACACTTTAGGATGATGAATGATGATTTTTCAGGTATAGAAACAAAGGCAAAATGTAAAACCCAAATTACTCAGGATTTTCTAACAAATTAAATATGTATAAGAAAATAATGACAAAAAAATTACTTACAAAGATGAAATTTTAAAAATATTTTCACCCTAATTTAACATCAAATGTTCAATTAATCAATAATATTGTTTCTTAAAAGAAAATTAACAAAGGGAATGAAGAAGCAGTCACCAAAACGGGAAAGAATGTATTAAAAACATTAAAAAATTTAATTCAGTAACAAAGGAGTGCAAAATGATCCAACTTGGCTAAGTGTTAAGAAAGTGATTAAAACCAAAAGGGAGCAAAGTAGTCAGTGATAATGAGAATAAGTGGAAATTGATATTTGCATTTATGGCAATCAATGTGCTTGTACAATCTGCTTGTAAGATAACATAGTCAAACTTACAATAATCTGAGTAATATGCAATTTGATGTTTTGGAGTTCATATTAAGAAAATAACTGAGGTGCATACAAAAATATATTTTTGGAGTAATATTTAGAGTAGTAAAAATTTAGAATGTCACCCAAACCCTTGATTTGTTGATTAAAATGGAGTACATATTATGGAATGCATGGATTCACCACATTTTGGAGAGGTAATATTTCTGCACAGAGATGACAGAGTGAAGCTGTATTTTTGAATCTCCTTCCATCAATACCTTATCAAATAGCAAACCTGTAACACACATATACACACAGATACACAAGCAGAAGAAATCAAACAATAAAAATAGCACAATTTCATCTGATAAATACTGAAAGGTGTTGACCAAGAAAGAAAATATCGACTTCACACCACTCTCCAACAGGCAGTTTTGAAGAATAAAGATAAATTAAAATGTAATTATATATGAACAGAAAAGGCCTCTCATATTTCATAGCTTTTGCAAAAACCTCCATAACATATACATCCCTGTCCAACTGCAGCAGGAAATATGTGAAATCATGAATGTTCTACTAGCATGGATCCATGTAAGGAGCAAATTATTCCATGTTAAACTTTGACAGAGATATAGTAGAAGCAAACCATGTATTGTTATTGGTTCTCATTTTAAGTCACTGTAATTTTGATGCTGTTTATTGTAAAATAATACCCAGCCTATTGTTTTTGATACATGAATAATTCAGGCAGCAAATGATATAAATGTAGTCTCCAAGAACCACTTTACATCTGCTGGTAACTATACATCTGTATTAGCAATGCAGATTTCCTATACATTGTGCCTAAGCATTTAAAATAAAATGTAATAAAATTAAATAAAAAAAAAAAAAAGAAAGAAACAAGAGTTGGCACTGGGAATTTCACTGTATCTGGCCAAGCAGTCCAATTAAGTGCAGAGAATGAGTAGAAACAGAACTTCCTAAAGGTATCTTTGCCTGCCAAATATCTAGTTGAATTAACTATGCCGTTCACAAACTCAAATGCTATGGAAAACTTGATGTTTTAATTGCTGGTATAAATAAGTCATGCTGTACAGTGGATAATGGTAGATTTATCTGTGTACCACAGAATACTGCTGTGACTACACGGTATCTACACAAACATATCTTCTCGTAATTAACTTTTAAAAAGAGCAACAGCAACATTTGCTTGCAGTTGTAATGCTAAATAAAAATGGATGAATAAATAAACAAACAAACAAGTAAATAAAAATGGACACTCATCTAAGTCCATTTAGTGATTTCAAATGAAGATGCTTTGTGTGTTTAGGTCACAATCTAGTTTTAATCAACTATATCCAACAGACTAAGTCAACAACCTCATGTGGAAAGATAAATGTTAGAAAACACTGAAAATCATTTAATGTTCCTAATTATATACAAGAGTAAGGATGGCAAGAAACTGGAAAACAAGGGATATTCACACCATCATGCATTTTCTTCTCCATGGACTTTTTCTGGGTACCTGTTAGAATGACTGGGGGCAGAGATGAACATGAAATACCTCCCTGGGGTGCACAGATGAGGAAGGAGGATCAGTTATGGATAGAAAGTCACAAAGCTGTGCTTGGGTGGTTTTCCCCTAAGTAACAAAGTCTTAAATCCCTGGATGAAGGGAAGCAGACCTGGTCACCTTCAAGACTTAGGTAAGGACTCACTATAGTTGAAGGAAGGAAAAAGTGTAGAAAAAAAAATCCACTGTCTCAGGGCAGACTTATGAAACTTGTCTGGGGGGAAAAAAAGTTGGGAGGGGTGGCGCCTGGGTGGCCCAGTCGATTCAGTGACTGACCTCAGCTCAGGTCATGATCTCACCATTTGTGAGTTTGAGCCCTGGGTTTGACTCTGTGCTAACAGCTCAGAGCCTGGAGCCTGCTTCAGATCTGTGTCTCCCTCTCTCTGGCCCCCTTTTCCACTCAAATCTGTCTCTCGAAAATAAATGAACACTAAAAAAAAAGAAACTTGTCTGGGCCCAGATGTTTAAACTCCCAAAGTCTGGGAATTAGTATAAGATTTCTACGAATTGGTAGAAAATATTTCTACTACAAGTAGACACTCAGGAAATAACAGCAAATGGGTACATTAGCACTCCTGGATCCTCGTAAGACCAGCTTGGACTCAAATTCCATTCCATTTATCACTTGACCAAGATAAGCTAGTCAGTGATTACAGTAAACATGGGGCATAATATGTCCCCTGGAAATAACATTACCTGAGGCCCTTGTCTCATTTATCCACACAAGAAGTAGATTTTCCTTTTCCCAGGTTACAAGAGTTTTAACAAATGACCCTATTTATTACTTTGAGGAAGGCTGGGCAGAAGTTATACAGTATGAACTTGTGGTGGTAAGGAATTTTAACAACCTGTTTTATTTGAGAGGTGCTAGCTTTGTTAAAGAATGTGGTCTGGAAAAGAGTGGAGCAGCAATGATTATCTTGACCTCTGTGCCCCAAACTTGACTTTTATTACTCAGATCAAAAAGGGCCTTAGTGAGCAGGGGCCAAGATGGCAGAGAGGCATGGAAGATTTCTCCGCCTCTCTCGTCCCTGAAATGCAGCTACATCATCACCACACCATCTTGCACACCTAGAAAACCGATTACAGGATTAACACAACAATCTGTGCACTTGAACCAGAGAGCTTGGCTGGTGTGCAGCATGGAGAGCTGAAGTGGGGGAGAGAGAAGCTGCAGAGATTGGGGAGCTGGATTTGCTTGTGGAGAGAGGATGGAGACAAGGGGGAGATTACGAGAAAAGCACTCTCCCCCAAAAGTAGCTGGAGGGAAAGAATGGACTGAACAAAAAAAAAAAAAAAAAAAGGGGGAGAAAGGAGAGGGTTTAGATTCCATTAAGATGCTATAAACAAGGGAGTGCAGCTGCATACCTGGCAGAACCCTCATGGGAAGGGAGAATCCCCAGGAGCAGACAGTGAGGTCCGAGGGGTCCTCAGGCCACACGGGGACAGGCAGTTTCCATGCTGCGAGGAGATTTGGTAGAGGCTCTGCAGCCTCCCCACAGGCAAAGGTCCCATGGACCCCACTGTTCCTGGAACAACGATGTTAAGGGAGAAACTGGGTGCCAGATGTGTGTTGTGATTTTCCACAATCCCTAAAATGGTGCTGCTACAAGATCACATGAACTTTTGCTGGGGTGGACTGGCACCTAGCCTCAGTCTCTGGGTCTCTGCAGCAGCATGGTCGTGTGAACGTGCCAAGTGGCAGGCCAGCACCTGGCCACTGGTTGGTGGGAACCTCCTCCAGAGGGTCTGATGGGTCAAAGTGGCAGGGACCTCAGAAGTAAGGGGCTTAGAAACACAGCACCATCTGAGATAAAACTTGGGAGGGAGGTGCTGCCTAGCCGGCTGACCACTTGATCACTAATGGTGTAGAAGCAGGGAATGGACAGAAGCTGCAGACAAAGGAAGGGTACTTGATTGTCAGTAGGGGAGAACACAGAGTTCTGATACCAGAGACTAGATAGTGAGGTGATGCCACTGTCACCCCTCCCAGGCATGCTCGTACATGCCCACATGTACCACAACGATCCACCTCAGTAAGGTAAGCTGCACCATCTAGTGGAGAAAGGAGCCAAGTGGAGACCTACACCAAGCCCCCACCCAACTGGGCCAACTGCACTCAGGACGAACACCACAAATTTCTCCCCCTGTTTAGTTTACAGACGATAAAGTGCTTCATAGTTTGACTTCCAAGGGAAGCTAGATGTAATTTCCATTGTATTGCATTCTGTTAACAGGCCCATCTATTCAATTTTTTTCGTTTCTTATTCTTAAATAAAGAAAAAAATTATTTACATTTTCCATTTTTATAAAAGGCTTAGTTTTTTCTACTATATTCTTTACTTTTTAGTAAATATTTTAAATTCTATTTTACTTTTATCATTGCATTTTATTCTATTTTATTGTATTCATATTTTTACATTTTCAAAAAAAATTTTTAACGTTTATTTATTTTTGAGACAGAGCATGAGCTGGGGAGGGGCAGAGAGAGAGGGAGACACAGAATCTGAAACAGTCTCCAGGCTCTGAGCTGTCAGCATGAGCCCAATGCAGGGCTTGAACCCACAGACCTCGAGATCATGACCTGAGTTGATTGAAGTCGGACGCTCAACCTACTGAGCCACCCAGGCACTCCCTTTTTTACATTTTCAAATATTTTCTTATTTTCTTTTTCCTTTTCTTTTCTTTCCCTTTTTTTCCTCTATTCTATCAAACTTCTTTCAACAACCAGACCAAAACACACGTAGGAGCTAGGGTCTTTTATGTGGTATTTGTTGTGTTGTTTTTAATTTTTAGTTTTTTAATTTTAATTTTTTATTTTATTAATTATTTTTCTTCTTTCAAAATGATGAAATGAAGGAATTCACTGCAAAAGAAAGAACATGAAAAACGACAGCCACAGACCTGATCAATATAAATACAAGCAAGATGTCTAAATCCGAATTTAGAATAATAACAAGAATACTACTTGGGTTTGAAAATAGCATAGGATCCCTTTCTGTGGAGACATGAGAAGTAAAATCTAGTCAGGACAAAATTTAAAAATGTGATAACTCAGCTGCAGTCTTGAATTAATGCTGTGCTGGCAAGGATGGATAAAGCAGAGCAGCTAATCATCGATACAGAAGAAAAAATTATGGAGAATAATAAAATAGAAAAAAAAGAGGGAAACTAAAGCAAAAGAGCATGATATAAGAATTAAAGAACTCAGTGACTCATTAAAAAGGAGGAGCATCTGATTCATAGTGGTCCCAGAAAATTAAGAGAGAAAAAAAAAGGGTAGAAGATTTACGTGAGCAAATCATAGTGGAAAATCTTTCCTAACCTAGGGAAAGACACAGATATCAAAATCCAGGAAGCACAGAGAACTCCTATTAGATTCAACAAAAACCAACCATCAATAAGGCATGATAGTCAAATTCACAAAATACTCAAGGAAGGAAAGAATCATGAAAGCAGCAAGGGAAAATAGTACCTAACTTACAAAAAAGGAAGACAGATCAGGTTCACAGCAGACCTATCCACAGAAACTTGGCAGGCCAGAAAGGAGTGGCAGGATATATTCAATGTGCTGAGCTGGAAATGTATGCAGCTAATAATTCTTTATCCAGCTAGGCTGTCATTCAAAATAGAAGTAGAGAGTAAAGTTTCCAGAGAAATAAAAACTAAGAGTTTGTGACCACTAAATCAGCCCTGCAGGAAATTTTAAAGGGGGACTCTCTGAGGGGAGAAAAAATGAAAACAAACAAACAAAAAAAACCCCAAAAAAGAACAAAAGCAAGACTAGAAAGGACCAGAGTACACCACCAGAAACTCCAACTCTGTAGGAAACATGATGATAATAAACTATCTTTCAGTACTCACTCTAAATGTCAATGGATTAAATGCTCCAATCAAAATACATAAGGTAACAGAATGGATAAGAAAACAAAATCCATCTATATGCTGTTTACAAGAGACCCATTTTAGAAGTAAAGTCACCTTCAGATTGAAAGTAGGGGGATGGAGAACCATCTATCATGCTAATGGTCACTAAAAGAAAGCCACAGTAGAAATACTACTATCAATCTAGATTTTAAAATACAGACTGTAACAAGGGATGAAGAGGGCATTATATCATAATTAAGGGGTCTATCCACCAAGAAGATCTAACCACTGTAAACATTTATTCTCCAAAGGTGGAAGCACCCAAATATATAAATCAATTAATCAGAAACATAAGAAACTCATTGATAATAATACCATAATAGTAAGGGACTTCAACAACCCATTTACAGCAATGGACAGATCATTTAAACAGAAAATTAACAAGGAAACAATGGATTTGAATGACACACTGGACCAGATGAACTTAACAGATATATTTAGAACATTTCATTCTAAAGCAGGAGAATACACATTCTTCTCAAGTGCACATGGAACATTGTTCAGAATAGATCACATATTGGGGCACAAATCAGCCCTCAACAAATACAAGAAGAACAGGATCATACTGTGCATATTTTCAGACCACAATACTGTGAAACTCAAAATCAACCACGATAAAAAATGTAAAAAGATAACAAATACTTGGAGACTATAGAACATCTTAGTAAAGTATGAATGGGCTAACTAGGAAGTTAAAGAGAAAATTTTAAAGTACATGGAAGCCAATGAAAATGATAACACCACAGCCCAAAACCTCTGTGACTCAGCAAAGGCGGTCATAAGAGGGAAGTATATAGCAATCCAGGCCTTCCTAAAGAAGGAAGAAAGGTCTCAGACACACAACTTAACTATACACCTCTAAAAGCTAGAAAAGGAACAGCAAATAAAACCCAAAACCAGCAGAAAAAGGGAAATAATAAAGATCAGAGCAGAAATCAATGCTACCAAAGCAAAAATAAATAAATACATAATAAATAAAAAATAAAAATTAGAAAAGATCAATGAAACCAGATGCTGTTAAAAGAAAACCAGAAAGAATTAACAAAATTGATAAACCCCTAGCCAGTTTGATCAAAAAGAAAAAGGAAAGGACCCAAATACATAAAGTCAAGATTGAAAAAGGAGAGATAACAACCAACACAGTAGAAATAGAAACAACAATAAGAGAATAATATGAGCTATTATATGCCATTAAAATGGGCAATCTGGAAGAAATGGACAAATTCCTAGAAACATATAAACTACCAAAACAAAAACAAGAAGAAATAGAAAAATTGAACAAATCCATACCCAGTAAAGAAATTGAATTAATAACCAAAAATATCCCAATAAACAAGTCTAGGGAAGGATGACTTTCCATGGGAATGCTACCAAACACTTAAAGAAGAATTAACACCTTTTCTTTCGAAGCTGTTTCAAAAATAGAAAGGAAAGGAAAACTTCCAGACTCATTCTATGAAGCCAACATTATCTTGATTCCAAAACCAAAGACCCCACTAAAAAGAAAAACTACAGACCAATTTCCCTGATGAAAGTGGATGCAAAAATCCTCAACAAGATACTAGCCAACTGGATCCAACAATACATTAAAGAATTATTCACTATGACCAATTAGGATTTATACCTGGGGATATAGGGCTGGTTCAATATCCACAGAACAACCACTGTGATACCTCACAACAATAATAATTTTAAAAAAGGGCAAGAACGACATGATCCTGTCAATAGATGCAAAGAAAGCATTTGACAAAATACAGCGTCCTTTCTTGATAAAAGCCCTTAAGAAAGTAGGGATAGAAGGATCACACCTCTAAATCATAAGAGCCATATATGAGAGATCCACCACAAATATCATCCTTAATGGGGAGAAAATGAGAGCTTTCCCTCTAAGGTCAGGAACACGACAGGGATGTCCACTCTCACCACTGTTGTTTAACATAGTGCTGGAAGTCCTAACATCAGCCATCAGACAACACAAAGGAATAAAATGCATCTCAGTCAGCAAGGAGGAGGTCAAATATTCCCTCTTCAGAGATGACATGATACGTGATATGGAAAACCCAAAAGATTCCACCAAAAACTGCTAGAACTGATCCATGAATTCAGCTGAGTTGCAGGATATAAAATCAATGCACAGAAATCGGTTTCATTCCAATACACCAATAACGAAGCGTCAGAAATAATGGAATTGATCCCATTTACAACTGCCCCAAAACCCATGAAATATCTAGTAATAAACTTAACCAAAGAAGTAAAATTACCTATATACTGAAAACTATTGAAAGCTTATGAAAAAAATTGAAGAAACTCCCCCCACCCTGAAATGGAAAAATATTCTATGCTCATGGATTGGAAGAACAAATATTGTTAAAATGTCAATAGCACTCCAAGAAATCTACATATTCAATGCAATCCCTATCAAAATAACACCAGAATTCTTGACAGAGCTAGAACAAACAATCCCAAAATTGGTATGGAAACAGAGAGGATCCCAATAGCCAAAACAATCTTGAAAAAGAAAACCAAAGCTGGAGGCATCACAATCCTGGACTTCAAATTATAATCATCAAGAAAGCATGGCACTGGCACAAAAACAGACACTCAGATCAATGGAACAGAAGAGCGAACCCAAAAATGGACCCACAAATATATGGCCAAATATCCTTTGGTAAAGCAGAAAAGACTCTCCAGTGGAACAAAGGCAGTCTCTTCAGTAAATGGTGCTGGGAAAACTGGACAGCTACAGGCAGAAAAATTAACCTGGAACACTATCTTACACCAGACACAAAAATAAACTCAAAATGGATGAAAGACCTAAATGTAAGACAGGAGGCCATCAAAATCCTCAAGGATAAAGCAGGCAAAAACCTCTCTGACCTTGACCACAGCAACTTCTTACTCAACGTGTCTCTGGAGGCAGGGGAAACAAAAGCAAAAATGAACTATGGGGACTTCATCAAAATAAAAAGCTGCGGCACAGCGAAGGAAACAATCAGCAAAACTAAAAGACAATGGACATAACGGCACAAGATATTTGCAAATGATGTTCAGATAAAGGGTTAGTATCCAAAATCTATAAAGAACTTATCAGACTCAACACTCAAAAAACATATAAACCAGTGAAGAAATAGGCAAAAGACATTTTCCCAAAGAAGACATCCAGATGGCTAACAGGCACATGAAAAAAAAAATGCTCAGCATCACTCATCATCAGTGAAATACAAATTATAACCACCATGAAATATTACCTCACACCTGTCAGAATGGCTAATATAAACAATTCAGGCAACAACAGATGTTGGCAAGGATGCAGAGAAAGAGGATCTCTTTTGCACTGTTGGTGGGAATTGAAATTGGTGCAGCCATTCTGGAAAACAGTATGGAGGTTCCTCAAAAAATTAAAAATAGAACTACCCTACGACCCAGAAATTGCACTAGTAGGTATTTGTTCTAGGAATACAGGTATACTGTTTTCAAGGGGCACATGCACCCCAATGTTTATAGCAGCACTATCAACAATAGCCAAAATATGGAAAGAGCCCAAATGCCCATCGACACACGAATAGATAAAGAAGATATGGTATGTATATGTATAACAGAGTGTTACTCGGCAATCAAAAAGAAAAAAATCTTACCATTTGCTAGCATGTGGATGGCACTAAAGGGTATTACGCTTAGTGAAATTAGTTAGCTGGAGAAAGATAAATATCACATGATTTCACTCATATGAAGAATTTAAGATACAAAATAAATGAACACATGGGAAGGGACGCAAAAATAATGTAAAAACAGGGATGGGAAAAACATAAGAGATTCTTAAATAAAGAGAACAAACTGAGGATTGCTGAAGGAGTTGTGGTGAAAGGATGGGCTAAATGGCATCAGGGAAGACACTTGTTGGGATGACCACTTGGTGTTATACATAGGGAATGTATACACTGGAATATACTTCTGAAATTATTTAGCACTATAGCTAACTAAGTTGGATGTACATTTTACTTATTTATTTTTTTAATGTTTTATTTACTTCTGAGAGAGAGAGAGACAGAGACAGAGAGAGAGACAGAGAGGGAGGCAGGCAGCATGAGCAGGGGAGGGTCAGAGACAGAGGAAGACAAAGAATCTGAAACAGGCTCCAGGCTCTGAGCTAGCCGTCAGCACAGAGCCCTACGTGGGGCTTGAACCCATGAACCATGAGATCATGACCTGAGCCGAAGTGGGACGCTTAGCAGACTGAGTCACCCAGGTGCCCCTTGGATGTAAATTTTTTTTAAAAACCTCCTTAGTTAACTACCTTTTTTTTTGGTGAGTCAAAATACTGGTTTTTCGTTCCAGTCTTGTTGCGAATCTGATAATCATGCTTATCTTGCCCATGTCAGAAAAGTTATGTAATTTAGCTACTATGGTCCTATTGTCCATTAACTCTGCAACCTGTGTGAACAGCTATCAGCTGCTTGAGCTAACACATGATCATTCTACCCATATCATAAGCTCGGCTTGATCTCCAATTGGATTCCCTTCTTTCACACTACCATGTTTAAATTAATTCCAGCAGGTATTCTCCCTATTTTTCTGAAGCACATTAGTCAAAAGCTTGTGATTCTTCTAGTATGTAAGAATTTTCATCTGGGTGTGACCTTTTACTTACCCCTTAGCTACTGTTCTCCCCTTCAGATCTGTAGGTCCAGCTTTGCATACAGCATCTGTAGTTTCAACTCAGCACAAGGCTGTCCAATTAGGCAATACTTCTCACAGCCCCTCTTGTTGCCAGCCGGACATGTGACTAAGATGTCAACCAAATATGATCACAAGTATTATGTGCAAACTCTGTGTCATTTGCTTTAAGACATTGCTTTCCTCCCTATTCTACTTCTTTGTAGTTCTGAGATGCAGAGCTGAGTTAGTTTCTACCACATAGAAAATAGCTCTTGAGTTTGTACAAAGATAAAAAGGATCTAAGGATGTCCCTTAAAAAATATGTTGGAGCAGAAGTACCATGCCAGCCAATGACATTCATGTTTTGACCTTAACTTAGAAAAAAATCCATTCTTAATTTATTTTTGTGTCTGTTGATGATGAGAGCAAAGCTTACATCCTACGTATCACAACCCTCTGTGGCATGTAGGGACTAAAGACAGTGTAAGTTAGTAGGGGTAGGTCATAAAAAGATAAGACAATAAAACTTAGTAAGGGTACGTCATAAAAAAATGTGACATCTGGGGCGCCTGGGTGGCTTAGTCGGTTAAGCGTCCAACTTTCGCTTAGGTCATGATCTCGCGGATCGTGGGTTCGAGCCCCGCGTCAGGCTCTGTACTGACTGCCAGCTCGAAGCCTGGAGCCTATTTCGGAGTCTGTGTCTCCCTCTCTCTGACCCTCCCCTGCTCACGCTGTCTCTCTCTCTCTCTCTCTCTCTCTCCTAGAAATAAATTAAAAAAACATTAAAATTAAAAAAAAAAGTGACATCTGGGAGGAAGAAGGCTACTTCAGATGTGGTTATTACAGAACCATTAACCAAGGCAAGAATTATTACTGAGAGATAATTTCTCTTGATGCTCCTTTTCCAAAACTCCCATACAGATGTATATGTTGAGTAGGAGATAAGAAGTTTGAAGAAAACAATCTTTAGCTTTCCAGCTTTGGGAATGTAGTTAAACCATCTTCCAAGGGGAATAAAACCAAATACACTCAGGCCACATATATTTCTGGCTTCCTCACCAACCTCTAATGCAAGTGTCTTTTGTTACCCTTGCAGGAGAAAATATGACATGAAAGGAGAAAATTAAGTGTAGTGTAATACTTCTTCGAAGAAACATTAAATGACAGAACTATTTTTTAAAAATAGAAATAGCCTGAGAGAAAAAAAGAAGCCCAAGGATATTATACTCAGAAAAGATGATGATCAGAAACAGGCAAGAAGATAGTAACTTTAAATGTGTGAATTTTAGAAAACAATATAGTGAGCCTACCAAGCTATGACTCAAAATAACTCAGGGATGGAAAACATATTAAAGGGATTTGTGGTCAATAGTGAATGCAATTAAGCACAAAACAAAACAGAACATTTGTGAGATTTATGGATTAGTGTAGGGAATGGTTTTAACTTTAATGATGATTATTTGAGATTTGTGGACTTTTCTAGGGTTTTCCCTTCTTTGTAGTATTGTTTATTTAAAAGAATTCTGTTTCTTTTTAATAAATATAATTATTCCAAGATTAAAGAAATACAGTTATTTCACAAGAATTACTAGTAACAAAATAAATCCATGTTGGTATTGAACAATAATGGACTCTCTATAGAAATACCATGTTATCTATTCAAAAATATGATCCAACTGGCAATTTGTATAAACAGATGCTTCTAAATAAAATGAATCCCTTCCATTTTTCTTAGCATTGATCAAAATCTCAAGAATCTGAGACTTTAGGCTTTCTTATGAAATAATTCCACATGTTTCATATCACTCTTTTAGATTTATACTCACTTAATATGCCGCTGGAGGTGGAGGTAGTGGTTATAAAGCTAGGAAAAGATTAAGTGCTCTATAATGATGATAAATAACCATCTGAATCTGTAAAAACCTGTTCAGCTGATCACTCACAACTCAGCTATTCCAACCCGTGTTAGAACTTAACTTCGGAAGTCAGCAGTAGGAAACAGTTATTCCATAAACACAGCCTCGCGTTGTTTATCAGCAGCCACCTACTTGAGTAACCACAATTGTACAGATAATGTCCACATACTTTACCTTCTGAAAGCCTGCCAATCCCTGTCTTCAAGATTCTCACAAATCTAAGATTGACAGCCTGCTCTATTCAAGGAAGTAATGTCTGATTCTACTAAAATAAGAAAGAAATTCAGAATCCTCTCTTTACTTCAGATGATAAATGATAGTTTCATGATCATTCTGGAGGCCTGTCTTTTTTTTATGGGTTTTTTCTTTCTGAGAGAGAGAGACAGCACAAGCAGGGGAGGGTCAGAGAGAGGGAGACAGAATCCAAAGAGAGGCTCCAGGCTCTGAGCTAGCTGTCAGCACAGAGCCCGATATGGGGTTTGAACCCATGAACTGTGAGATCATGACCTGAGCTTAAGTCAGACACCTAACTGACTGAGCCACCCAGGAGCTCCTGGAGGCCTGTCTTAAAGACACTCATCTGACTTAATATAGGAGGGTCTCTGACCAACAGGAATACTCACTAGATTCCTTTTGTCCAAACACCATTTTTCCTTTAGATCTACAGTCTCAACAATGATTTGAGCTCTAAAGAGTTCCAGTGAGCCGTGCTGCTAAATTTATTTTGTTAGCCTAGGATTTGTAACTGAATAGATTATTGTATGAGGTCACTCAACCTAGACTTTAATGTAAAAATTTCAAGCTTGGGTCTGTTGATAAAGGAATTTTGGTTTCGGGGTACATCATTTGATCAATCAAACCCAAGTTTTCCTGTAATGTCTTTACATTTGTAACTGTTCCATTTGAAGGTGCAGTGTTGGCTGTAATCAACATGTTTGTTCTGTTGCTTACAATGCATTTGTTTTTGTCTGTCTACGATACAGTGTTTTGTACAGACAACTTCTGTTTTGTCCTTGATGTTCTTATTTCTATTACATATATAAGGTGCTTCCATAGAGAATGGATGCAAGCAGTGTTCGAATAGATTTCCATCCAATACAAGTAGACTCTAAGTGCTAATGGATGGAAACCAACAGACCAGGAAAGCACCATGAACAGTCACTAGCCAAGCTTTGTCCAAGGTGCCTTACACAACCCTCAGGAGGACAGCCTCTTTTCAGTCAGTGTGTTAAAAAGTACAACCAGTAGATGTATATCACAGGACCCTTGCTACACAGGTCTCATCTGGGAAACCAAGAGAGCATTCAGTAAGTATATACACAGACCACATGTAGTGGTTTTGCTTTCTTTGTCAAAATCTCAACCTCTTTCTTAAAGAAAATCTGATTTCTACGTAAAATCTCATTATAATCTTAACTCACACTTTCCTTAGTGGCCAAAACCAAAGTCAGCAGAGAATATCAAATGGACCTTATGGTGGGGCTTTTGACATATAAAAATTAATGAAGTGGTGCCTGGGAGGCTCAGTTGGTTAAGTCTCTGACTTTGGCTCAGGTCATGATTTCACCATTTGTGGGTTCGAGCCCTGTGTAGGTCTCTGTGCTGACAGCTAGCTTAGAGCCTGGAGCCTGCTTCAGATTCTGTGTCTCCCTCTTTCTCTGACCCTCCCCTGCTCATGCTGTCTCTATTTCTCTCAAAAACAAATTAATATTAACAAAAATTTTTTTAGAAACAATAAACTAATAGACTTATGAGGAATTCTGTAAAAACCAAAGGACAAAATACTACATATTTAAAAATCAGAATATTTGTGCTCGCTTCGGCAGCACATATACTAAAAATCAGAATATTTAATTGGAGTAATGAGCCTTGAAATAGCTTTAACTTCAAGAAACTCTCTCAAAGATTTGTAACTTTTGAAATTTACTCTCCTTCCATGTCACCTTTTTTAAGCTTTATTATTAATTTTTTAAATGTTTATTTATTTTTGAGAGAGAATGAGAGGAAGACAGAGAATCCCAAGCAGGGTCTATTATGGCAGCACAGAGCCTCATGTGGGGCTTGAATCCACAAACCATGATATTGTGACCTGAGCCGAAATCAAGAGTCAGAAGCTGAACCAGCCGAGCCTCTCAGGCACCCCTTATTTTTAATTACTTTTTTTAAAAAATTAAACTTGTAACTTTAAATTCAGTTAATTGACATAATACTGTAACATTAGTTTGGGCATAGAATCTAGTGATTCATCACTTACATGTAACAACCAGTGCTCATCCCGACATGCCTCACTCTTATTAAAACCCAGATGTACCTGGTTTTCAAAAGGAATTATCTTTTCTATTGGCTTTCATCAGAAAAGAAAGGTCACGTTATAAAATTGCTGAATCAGAAGGTGTCATGAGATTGCTAGGTCCTGGGCAAGAGCCAAGTTAGTTGCAAGAGTTTAGATATTGTTTTACTCTAGCAGAGATACTACTAAATAATATGGATGAAAGACATAAATATATGTAAAAGTTAGTGCCATGATAGGAGCCAAAAATTAAGCACATTGATTTACTGGTCAGTGTTATCTCTTTTTTTTCTTTTTGTGTTCCTGAAATTAAGAATCTTTTAATATTTCTTTATAACCCTTCAATATGATAAGACTTCCCTTCTTTTCATATTTCATCTAAATTCTATAAACATGTTTTAACCATTCTATAACTGTTTTAACTATGTAAGAAAGAAGCAGCTTGTATTCAAGCAGTTTACATGTCAGAATATTAGCATTGTGGTTGTTAGCAATGCCGTCCATTTCCTTTAAAGAAAGGTCAAATTTTACATTTCATGTTCCCATCTCAACATTTTTTTTTTAAGTTTATTATGTTTGAGAGAAAGAGACAGAGCGTGAGCAGGAGAGGGGCAGAAAGAGAGGGAGACCGAGAATCCCAAGCAGGATCCAGGCTCTGAGACCGAGAATCCCAAGCAGGATCCAGCACAGAGCCCAAGATGGGGCTCAAACCCACCCCATGAGATCATGATGTGAGCCAAAGACAGATACTTAACCAACTGAGCCACCCAGGCTCCCCTCCCATCTTCATGTTTTAAATACCTAAACAGTTTGACTAATGTGAAGTCGTATTGACTAAAGGAAGAACTAAAAGTTGATATAATGAAAAATTCTGAAAGCTCAGGGGTATTTAAGGAGTCAAAGAAATATTTATATCGGCACTCTTTACTATCCTACCTAGCACTTAGGAGCATTAAAAATATAGAGGTATCAGTATTTCCAAAACTACCATCATGTACCACCCCAGAAGAAGCTGGCACATTAGGATCCCAGACCTAGTCCTAAAGGGATGCACAGCACTACTGGACTTATGTCCACAATGTTTCCCTAACTCTTCATGGTGACAAATGGCCCTTTGGTGCTCACACAGTGCTTCAGGGGCAAAAACATCAAGAAAAAGGAAAATGTACCCTACTATGTTCTATTACCAATGATCAAGAAGCATCCCACTTCCTCCTTTGCTTCACTTGATCATTCCTTCCTGCAAGAGGGTTGGAATCTCACATCACCAATTTGCATCAAATTAACTTTTATCGAGGAGAAAACCGTGGTAACAGAAAACGAGGCGACTGACTGAAAATCACAATCGTTTCTGCTTATCTTCATCTCTTTCCCTGCTTGACTGTGGGCATGAAAAGCAAGATCATTACAGTTTTGAAAAATGAGAAAAACTGACCTCAGTTTCATTACGAAGAGGGAAACTTTGCAGAGACGCATGCCTAAGAGTGTATCATTTGTAGATAAAAGATGTAGCGCAAAATGAGAGCGTGTAATTTTTGTTACATTTTGAAACAGCTTGACATTCTAAAGAAACATATTTCAATGGAAGCATTTATTGAATTATAATCATGTTCTCCCTCAAACAATAGGGGAGAAAATAGAGCAAAATTACTATGTCAGGGCCCTATACCACTGTCATTACTTCATATGTGAGGGATCTAAAGAAAGACCTAAAATTCCATTCTAGTATGTAGACTCTATGATCTTTTCCTTTTCAATTCTTTTGTCATCACTCCTACCTTTGCCATTCCCTTATTATGTGTCAAGAAAACCTCACTACAAAGCACCTCTCCATCTTTGTTAGCTGCATATACACCCTTCTTCATTACCTTCAATTTCTTGAAGAGAAACTTATTAAAGCCACCTGAGCCTGTGTGTTTGATGGATAGTTTCTCACAGAATCTTAGAATTTGCCAATTTAAAAGAAGTCTCTCTCAGGCCATCTCGGTTCTCTCTCTTCACATAGCTATTTATCTTACTATCTCTCTTAATCATTTCTAAAAGAAACATAAGGTATAAATCTGCAACTTCTTTGCCAGTGATTTCCTCTGCTTGTTCAGATATAGACTTTGTGTTACATGTTTTCACTTCACGTAAACATGCTTTTGGTTCTGTGTTAACTCACCAAGATAAAAAGAACCCATTTTATCAGGCATCTACAATTACTTGGGTTCTGCTACCTTTAACGGTACTTATTCTTATAAGTTTTATACATTTTTACCTAGATGGCATTTTCTATTTTTTATTAAATATCGTATTCATAACTTACAACTCTATGACCACAAAGTACTGAAAGAAAAATGTTCTTATGTATGTGATATACAACTAAAATATTTTAACATATCGTAATGAAAAGGAATTATTAAGTTAAAAGCAAATTAAAATATCCACAAACTGAATATTACAGTGTAAGTACTGCAACATAACTTCTGAGATTTCAGACTAGCTGCCTATTCCACAGATGATGCTGTAAAGATTACAGAATTATACTTTGGAAATCACAAACAGAAAATTTTTGGAAAAAATTTTTGGTAAGCAGGCTTAGAGAAAGAGTGTGTGTGCAGAGGAGAAATGTATTGAAAAGGCTCTTGAAATACAAGGAGAGACAAAGATGTAAGACAGACAGCAAAGATTAGTGGGTGCTGACAATGAAAACTGACAGTGAGAGGAAATGAGCAAGAAAAGAAGCTAACAAAAAATCAAGAAAAAAGAAAATAATACTTCAGAAAAGTTGGTATCTCTTTTTTTTTATTTCTGAAAGAGAGAGAGAGAGAGAGAGAGAGAGTGTGTGAATAGGGGAGGGTCAGAGAGAGGGAGACACAGAATTGGAAACAGGCTCCAGGCTCTGAGCTGGCAGTCAGCACAGAGCCCAACGCGGGGCTCGAACCCACGAACTGTGAGATCATGACCTGACCCGAAGTCGGACACTTAACCAACTGAGCCACCCAGGTGCCCCAGAAAAGCTGGTATCTCAAATAGCCTATACAAACAGCTGGTTCGAGCCCATTCAAAATTTGTGAAACATAAACTGAAACCAAAACCAAACAGCAAGACACACACACAAACTTGAGTAGCTCAAACTAAATGGATGGATACTTGGGATCAAGCCCCGCATCGGGCTCTGTGCTGACAGCTCAGAGCCTGGAACCTGCTTCGTATTCTGTGTCCCACTATCTCTCTGCCTCTTCCCTGTTTGAGCTCTGTCTCTTTCTCTCTCTCAAAAATAAACATTAAAAAAAAAATTTTTAAGGGATGGATAATGTCAGGTTTTGTTGAGGGTGTGCAGCAACTATAGCTTAATCTGATATTGTTATCTCTTTAGAATATGGGTGCCATTTTTTAAGGTTATCTAAGCACGAACAAGAATTCAGCAATTTCACCTGTAGAAGAAATACACCAAAGGTGTGTACAAAATCATCTCAGCAGCATTGTTCCAAATAGCCCAAACTGAAAAAAAAATCCAAATGTCCACAAACATTAAAATGGGTAAATAAAATTAAGATATCATTGTAACAGGACACTAAGCAGTAATAGGTAAACGTGCAAAAACAAAACCACCAGAGTCATGCACAACACAGGGGGAGAAGTCCACAAACACTATGTTGAGGGAAAGAAGCAATACTCAAAACTGCTTAAAATAGTACTGGGGACACCTGGGTGGCTCCGTTGAGCATCCAGCTCTTAATTGGCTCAGATCATAATCTCAGGGTTGTGAGATCAAGTCGCTCATCAGGTCCCACGCTTAACACAGAGCCTGCTTGAGATTCTCTCTTTTCCTCTGCCCCTCTTCCGTTCATGCTCTCTCTCTCTAAAATGGTAACTAAGAACAAAGGACAAATAATACTGTATGATCGTATATGTACAATTTTCAAAGAGACATAAAACTAACCTATGGTGTTAGAAGTCAGGACAGAAACAACCTATGGAGAAGAAGGAGGGGTTAATGCTTGGAAGGGTAATTAGGGGAAGTTGAGATTTGTTACTATTCTATTTCTGGAGCTTGTAGAGGTCATGTGGATGGGTCTGCTCTATATTCATTCATTGATTTGCATTTTATGCTTTTGGCAATTTTCATGTGAGTGTATTTCAGCCAAATATTATATAAAGTAAAACAAAAAGTATACACACACACACACACACACACACACACACACAGGAGTGTGTATCAGAAGGGAACATATATGCATTATTATGAAATCTAAATGCATAGAAATTCAAAGCTAAACCTCCTGAGATAGAGTAAGTTTAAATAATTAAAGCAGGGACGTTGAAAAAGAGGGATTTAGTTGATAAAATTTTGAATATACTAGAAAGATACATTTAAAAAATTCTATTTTTTTTTAATTTTTTTTTAAGTTTTTTTTATTTATTTCTAGAGAGAGAGAGAGCGTGAGCAGGGGAGGGTCAGAGAGAGAGGGAGTCACAGACTGAAACAGGCTCCAGGCTCTGAGCTGGCAGTCAGCACAGAGCCCGACGCGGGGCTCGAACCCACGAACCGTGAGATCATGACCTAAGCGAAAGTCGGACGCTTAACCGACTAAGCCACCCAGGCGCCCCTAAAAAAAAATTCTCTCTATATCTCATACACAAACACTAGATGAACACAAGACAGATTTTTTAAAATAAATAAATGTGGGGCAACTGGGTGGTTCAGTTAATTAAGCGTCCAACTTCAGCTGGGGTCATGTTCTCACAGTTTGTGAGTTGAAGCCCAGGATCGGGCTGTCTGCTAACAGTGTGGAGCCTGCTTTGGATCCTCTGTCCCCCTTTCTCTGCCCCTCCCCTACACATTCTTTCTCTCTCTCTCTCTCTCTCTCTCTCTCTCTCACTCCCTCTCCCTCTCCCTCCCTCTCTAATAAATAAACTATAAAATAAAATAATAAATGCTATATGTTTCAGATAAAATGATCTCTGATTTTATAAAATGTAGATTTAAAATGAAAGACACATTTTACTGCTATAGTAAATACCAAAGGACTCTCAGGTAGTTCAAAGAAAATGTGAAATAGGAATTTAAAATGAGGTCAAGGCACTGCATGATTAAATGTTAAAGAAAACGATAAACTCACACAAAACAAGAAGCCAGACTGTGTCTCCTAGGAATTTAAAATAATTGGAGGAGTTCTTAGTAGAGAAGGTGGGGACTGGAAAGCGGGGCAATCTCTTTTTTCAAATAGTCACTCCGGAGCAGACGTTTCGGTAAGATACTCACTTAGGAGCAAACATAGCTCAATGAGGCACGCTGAGCAGTGTGCTCACGTACTAATGCAGGATTTTTCTGTCCTATACATTTCGCTCTCCAGTGACACCGGAAAGATATGTGTAAGGATCAGAAGGTCTTGTGCCTAAAAGAACTAAGAACACCATGCTTTCGGGATGTCTGCTTCCCCTTTCTGTGACCTTTTTCCTCCTTGAAATTCAATCTCAATTCAATCACTGAATAAGTCTTTTTGTTTTTTTTTAATCACAGCAAGGGGTTCTGACTTAATGTGTCACCACTTACTTGAGAGGTTGAATTTTTAAATATGACAGTAATTATGGCAGGCTTGGGAGTTATTAAAATAAATAAGTTATGCTCCCTATCCTTGAGAAGCTCATGACCTCCTCAGTTTGGGAAACCGAGAGACAGATATTTAAATCTCTAAAGCAAGAAAGTCTGTTGTACTAAGGAATGAGTTGTAAGACCAAACAGGAAGTATTTCTGGGTAGGACCATAAGCGCAAATCACATCATATTCTATACGTAAATAAAAATTCAGGCTTGAGATAAACTGTTCTGTGCAAGTGAGGGACCTTGGATATGATCTTCAAAAATTAGGAGTTCAGTTATGAACGGTTATGGTGTAATATTTCAGGGAGTGATGGATTTCTTAGCTTGAGAATAGGGATGTTTAGAGTTTTCCTTGTTTAGTGGTCTGCTTGGCATGTTTCTTGTGGATGTCATTTTTAAATTTCCACTCCCGGACCCTTTGGTGGCAGACGCTTTAGAAAACTGCCTGTAGCTACTTTTCATGTGGTAAGAGACCTCCATTTAAGAAAAGAATTCTCATCTGGGACATATATACCCATCTCTTCTAGGAAAAGCAGCCTGTGACTCACTTATCCCTGAGCCCAGCTCCTCAGGGGTCTACTCACAGGCTTGGTGGTAGCTGTACAGACTGCTTTTGTCCGAACTGTCTTCCCTTCTGGACTCCTCTAAGATGTTGCCTACTACCTAGAGCCACTCCGGACAACTGGCTGATAGAATTCTGCTTCCTGAAAACATCTACAGCTAACTGTAGTGAACGTTAAACTTCTTTAGATAGGACTCTAGATCAACACAACTGATTCAAAATTAAATGTGCTCCATATATTAAATAATAATAATTAAATGGGCTCCAAAGAGTTCTCCCAAATATGTCTACTCTCTTGTTAAAAAAGGCTAATAGGACTCAAAACGGGAATCGCTTCTCTAAATGAGATAAAGTATACATAAAAACAGTTCCTTCAATTGCAAAATACTAATTTTAGTCAAGAAAATAGCCACGTATGTGGGTTTAATAATTAACTGGGATTGAAATAAATTCAACATAGAGTTACTCCCTTTATCTTTTGGTTTAATTCAATGCAAACCAAGATTAAACTGTATCCCCCAAATACACACTTGCAGTCATAGCAAAGGAAAATATTACTTAAGAGAAACACTTATATTTGATGGATAACATCTAATCGTTTCTCTAAAATATCACATGCTAATGAAACTTTTTTCTCTCACTATTTTACATCATTGAGATTCTCAGGCATGTTGAAAAATCACATCCATATCACTTAATTTACAATAGCTTGTTTGATCTTCCCCTAAGCTCAAGTTACAGAAGATAGAGTAAGATAAGCTAAATACATAAATTAAGTAAGAGACATCCAAATGTATCTCAAAATGGTTATATTGCCTTTGTTAATGTTACTGAATGGAAACTTTTTAAGTGTGAGCATCATTACTAAATCCTATATAAAATGACATTCAGTCAAACTCCACTCTGTAACAAAGAGAAACAAAAACGATCTTATCCAAGTAACAGCTCATTTCTCATTAAAACCTCAAGCTTCCATGACTTAATACAAAGCAAATGCCAACTTTCTCTCAGTTTTGCAGCTTGCGTAGCATTGCACTACTATTGAAGAAAGTAAGAGAGAGAGCCTGATTCAAGGGTCAGAGGATTTAAAATCAAGAATATTTAGAAGAAACAGAACACTGTAGCTTTCTAAGTCTTGCCTTTAACTCAACATGAACTATCAAAAATTGTATTGCTTTCTTCTCAGAACATTCAAAAATCAACTGTACGTCACTACAATGTATCTGGAATCCTTACTTCACTGCCTTTCAAAGGATGGTCGTTATGAGGTAAAATGATGCCAAAGGGTCACAAAACATATTGCCCTCCCTTATCTTTAATCCTATCAGCAGAAAACCCATCTATGTGTAAAATTCCAGAAGATTCCCAGAAAGATGGTGAAAGCAAGGGTAGAAAGTGGAAAGTTCCATTTTTGGAACAATTGGGAATTATTCTCAAGGAAAACGATAAGACTAAATATTAATAAAAGAAGCCATATGAGAAATTCGTTATAAAAGAATGTAAGTAACATGGACTTTTCTCATTTTTAAAAATCTTATGGTCAAAGCTTTTGTTTTTCATTTTTTTTTAATTTTGAGAGACAGAGTGCTCATACCTGCACCCTTGATGGAGGGAGGAGCAGAGAGTGAGGCATGAGAAAATCCTAAGCAGGCTCCACGCTGCAGCACACAGCTAGATTTGAGGCTTGAACTCATGAACCATGAGATCATGACCTGAGCCGAAATCAAGAGGTTGTAGCTTAACTGACTGAGTCATCCAGGCACCTCAAGGTCAAAGCCTTTTTTATTTTTTAAAGAGAATTTCTCCCAAACTGTAGTCAGTGACATATACATGTGTGTTTGTGAATGTATGTTTGTGTGTGTGTGTTGATACACAAATTGGCATATTCATGAAAACAATAGCAATTTACAGAATCACATAATATTGAAACTCGTGTTCAAATATGCTTAGAGTATACTCAACCTAGCAACACATTACTAGAGGAAGAATCCTTTATGAAGACACCAAAAAGGTAATCTCTATCCTCTGTCATTGTTGGATCTATCTCATTGCTACAGGGACCTTAGCACAGCAACAAATATACTGGTATAGCCTCTTCTAACCAGCCTTTGCTTTGCTCTAGAAAGTTCAAAGTTTCTTAAAAATGAGTGATGATTTGCTATACAATATATTCTCCAGAATCCTGTAATTTCCAAGTTCAAACCAGATGGCCATCTAAAAATTTATTTATCAGTTATTTGTAGCTGGATATTTTTCCATAAAATAATGACACATGGTATGAAAACATGCTCACTTTAAATCCTCATAAATAGGGGTGCCTGGGTGGCTCAGTCAGTTGAGTGACTTCAGCTCAGGTCAGGATCTCATGGTTCATGGGTTCGAGTTCCACATCGGGCTCTGTGCTGACAGCTCAGAGCCTACAACTTGCTTCGAATTCTTTGTTTCTCTCTCTCTCTGCCCTTTCTTGCTGGTGCTGTCTTTTTCTCTCTCAAAAGTAAATAAACATTAAAAAATTAAAAATCCCCATAAATCAATGCATACCTACGTACATACATAGACAGGTAAGGTCTAACTATATAAACTTTTAAGATTCTAACAGGCAGGTGTGGAGATCTACTCATGTTGGGGCTGCTCATATATAAGTGTCCTTGCTTACTAAACGTACCATCTACTAATCTGGAAAGATTGGTCTTTTTGTTGATGCTCCTCTTGTCCTCTGTGTTTGGGGCCAATCTGCAACCAACACTGGATGAGGAAGAAGCAGAAGATCGAAGCTGCACATTCACAGTGGAAGGTGGCCATCGAGAAGTAGAGGGTTGACCACGGTGAACAAGTTGATTAGTGTATACATCTAAACAAGGACTGTTCTGTGTTTCTACAGATGAATGAGCTGGTGCCAGGGGTTTCTTCCTGCAGGGATCTGGTGTGACTGATATGCAGTTTTATAAATGCACCTGTTTGTCTCATGATCTTTTCACCTAATTTATGAAAATATTAATATAATTTTGATATGTAAACATTTTAGGTTATAAAAGTGATTTCTCATCTTTATGTAATTAGAAAACAAAAACATATTTGGAAGAAACCAAATACAAGGCTGTGTATTTGGAGATCATATAAAATAAATTATGCACATTCTAAATACAACCCCTTTATCCAAACTACAGGAGCTCAGGGCAATATGCACTTTGACCTTATAATACTTCAAGAGGTAGAATCCACTGGTTATCAGAATTTTGGATACTTTATTTTCATTTATAGTCAACATCAATGACTCATAACATTGATGTAAGTAACACCCAGCTACTTAATTCTCTGACTTTAAATCCATCAATTATTTAAAATACTTCCAGAATAATTTAAGTGTATTAGTGCAATTCCTTTTTTAAGGATTAAGTTAAAAAATGTTTTTTGTTCGTTCAAGTCAATCCATCTGAACTTAACTTTCCAGTACATTTTTTTTAATTGGGTCATTTTATGAAGGGTATACTTGTAATTAGTAACAGCTGTGATTCTCCATTTTGTGAAAGTGGATAAGTTATCAAATTAATCACATTTGGATAAATCTCAAGTTTTTATAAGAGGAGAGATTTGAGTAGAATTTTTGGCAACATTTTGAAAATACTAAAAAAAAAGGTACAAATATTTTAGCTAACCTTATTATAAAGGCAAAATATGAATTATCTTTCTTCCCAACCCCAAGTTAATTATGCCATTCACCTCTTTACCTCCTACAGAGATTCCTCATTCTCTGGAACGATTCTAAACATTTATTTTATCACCTCTGTATGTCTTTAGATGCATACCCACTGGTGCAAGGGAAACTCTAACTAGATCACCCATTGTCTGCAGAGAGCTGGGATTTCAGATGAGCCTTGGAAAATCATTTTACCATTAGGCTATAAGCAATTTTGAAAATGGAAAGTAGAGCATATTTACTACACCTGGTGAGTCTCTAATTACAATGGTCTATATTCATCATTTACACACATTTGTCATTTTAATTAATTACTCAGGGCTCGATTCAATCCCTTTGCTGCATTCTAAAGTTCCCATTGATTTAAAAAGGTATAATTGTTGCCACAGAGTAATAGACTTTTTGGAATCATTGGTTTTTGTACAATCAAGAGCTATTCTATATCATTCATTCCCTGTGTGGAGTTTGGGTCCCTGTCACTTAAAATCATTTTGCCTTTCTTTTTCCTGAGACTAGAAATACCAGGAATCTCTTTTGAGGATTTTCGAAAATGATCTAAAAAACTCTGTGTTCAGTCTTACAAATCCCATGTTGAAGATTATAAATATGCAGAGGAATTACTATATTATTTTTGTTAATAACTGCTTTATGTAAATATTAAAGGCTTGTTAAGTAGGCAACAGGTTTGCTAGTGGGTAAATTCATTCATAGGAATATCAAGATTAGCAATCAAATGTAATGCAAACAGTCTCAATTATTTATAACACCTTACATTCTTGAACTCTGCTTTTTTCAATTCTAAGTATATTTTTGCTTTTTAGCATATCCAATAACTTTAAAACAGATTTAACCAATGTTATGAAAAAAGCCATTCACAATCACATGACGGAATTCTTTAAGTTTTAATAATACGAAATTCTGGAGAAAATGTGAATCTTTATTGGTTTTAATGAACTTAGTAGCTATGATGTAATCAAATTGATTTAAATTGGCTATTTGTAGGCTTCCTTCATACCTACTGGTATAAACCAGTCAAGGAAAGCTTATATATTGCCATGGATAATTTCTAACAATAACTGTGTTTATTGTTTACTTAGACTAAAGCAGGTGCTATTCTTGGTGTTTTATGTGGAGAAACTTTTGTGATCATAACAAACTTGTCAATAACATATTTTTACCTCCATTTTATAGAAAACTGAAGCACAGAGGGATTATGTAATTTCCCAAATTCTCACAGTAAGTAACACAGATTAGATTTGACCTCAGAGCCTATGCATCTGGAGATTGCACTCTTAACTACTATGTTCCACTAGCACCATGCCTTTATGCTTTATTATAATATGTTATGCTTGAGACCTATTCATAGTCATCTTTTCTCTCTCTCATGAGGTCATTTTAAAAATAAGTACTGGATGTTTTTGGTTTTCATTGACACATTAAAACCCAACTGAGTGGCAAATTCACTATATGAACTGGGTCTCTAGGTCCACAACTTGCTTTGTTTCTTTTATTTGGGGTATTAAATATACCCACGTACTAATGACCACAGTCAAGATACTCAATTTTCCTAATATATCAAAAATTCCCCTGAGCCTTTTACAGTCAACCCTCTTCTTTCCCTGAGCCCTATCCATCATTATGTGCTTTTTGGTCAGTATTATTTTTTTTTCTTGAATATCATATAAATAAAGTCCTGAAATATGCATTCTTTTATGTTTGAATTCTTTCACTTAGCCTAATGCTTTGCAATTAGATTGCTACACGTGCCAAATGACTTTTATTGCAGTGTGTATTCTGCAGCGTGAATGCACCAAACACTTATTAGCATGAGGATGCATATTTGCATTATTTGGAATAGTTCTGATTTTTGGCTACTCTCATCAATGCTCCTACCAACATTTGTGGCAGGTCATTGTGTGGATATGTATTCTCACTGTTCTTGGGTAAATCTCTAGAATTGCTGGTTCAGAGGTAATTTTAGACTTAACTTTATTTTAATACTAATCTGTTTCCTAAAAACGACTGTACAGTTTTGCATTCTCACCCCCAAAATATTGGAGCTCCAGTTGCTCCAAATCCTTGTCAGCACATCTAATTCTATCCAAAATGTATTATAGTGATATGTCATTGGTGTGTTTATTCCAATCTCTCTGACGACTGTATCTTCTTACGTGCATATTAAACATTCACTTATCTTCTTGTGTGAAGTAACAGTGAAAAATGTTTACCCATTTTGGGTTGTCTTATTATTGAGTTGGAAAAGTCTTTCAGATATGAAAGTTTTTGAAAAAAAAGTATTTGAAAAAGTTTTGAAAGTAAAGTTTTATGAAATTGACCAGAGAACCCATTTCTTCCCTACGTTATTTTTTCCCTAGGACATTAATTATGACCTTGATCACTTTTATTGTTAAAGGGTTATTTATATTATCTATTTCTTCTTGGGGAGATTATAAAAGTTTGGGCCTTTTAAAGATAAGGCCGATCTTGATATGATGTTCCTCATAATAATCGCTTGTTATGCCTTTAATGTCTGGAGGGCCTATACTAACATTCCCTCTTTAATTATTGAAAGACCGTTCATATGGGGTGCCTGGGTGGCTTAGTCGGTTAAGCGCCCGACTTTTGCTTAGGTCATGATCTCGCGGTTCATGAGTTCGAGTCCCGCGTCGGGCCCTGTGCTGACTGCCAGCTCAGAGCCTGGAGCCTGTTTCAGTCTGTGACTCCCTCTCTCTCTGACCCTCCCCTGCTCACGCTGTCTCTCTCTCTCTCTCCTAGAAATAAATAAAAAACATTAAAAAAAAAAAAAGAAAGACCGTTCATCTGTGTCTTCTCTATTAGTCTAAGTTTTATCAACTGTATTGCATTTTCAAAAGAATCAGCTTTTTATTTTATTGGGGGTTTTTTTTGTATTTTTTTTATTAGTGATTGCTGCTCTTACATATACTATTTCTTCTTTTTTACTTTTTGGATCATTAGCTCTTCTTTCTCTGTGTTTATGAAGGAGACTCTGAGATCACTAACCAATGAGCTTTCATCTTCTTTAACATAATTATTTAAAATCAGAAATTACCTTTAAGAACTGTGTTAGTGGCATCCTATAATTTTGTTAAGTTGTGTTTACATTTCCATTCAGTTCAGACTGTTCTCGTTTGTTGTGTGTCCTTTACTTGGAGGTTTCTGTTTAACTTTAAAGTCTATGGAAATAAATGCTTGCTTTCTGTTTTTTAATATAATTTTCAATGTAATTGGGAATTTCAATATGTTTTAATTTATTGATAATTAATTTATGTCCCAGCACATGGTCTATCTTGATGAACATATCATGAGCACTTCAAAAGAAGATATTCCTATTGAGTATAGTCTCTGTATCTTGTAAGTCAAAGGGATTAATAGTGTTACTCAGTTCTTCTATGTTTTTAATTATTTTTTAAATGAGTTATTTTATCAATCATTGAAACAGGAATGTTAAAATGCTTTAGCTGCCATTGTGGGCTTGTGTAAGTTGTCCTTTATTTATGTCAGTGTTTCTGTATGTATTTTGAAACTCTGTTATTTAGTACATACACATTTATAATTGCTATAACGTCAAGATGAAGTAACTATCCCTAGGAAATGTTCCACTTTTATAATGGTAATAATGTTTAAAATCTATACCTATTTTGTCTGGTTCTAAGAGATTCATAAAAGGCATGCTACCTTTCTTATCATTACTGTTTGCACAGTAAACATTTTCAAGTCATTTGTTTTCAACATGTGTCCACTATTAAACTGAGACATGTCTTCTTTTTTACCATTATGACAATCATTGCCTTTTAATTAAAGAGAGTCTATTAAAGATAGTTTAATGTAATTGTTAATATTGTACCATTGGAGCATAACGCTGCATTGTTCCCTCCATGGTACCTCTGCTTATGACTCTGACATTTCCTCACCTTTTTTATTGAAATATTCTAATTTTCACCATACCTATCTTCATTATGTTTTTTAGTAGTTGTTCAATGAGTCCACAGTCGGTGTCAAGTTTATTTTATGCCATATTACATAAAGTGTAGAAAACTTTAAATCATGAAAGTAAACTTAACCTCGTGTTACACCATCATAGAAATCTATAAATTCATGTCTTTATTTTTTGAAAAACTAAGCCATTATTTTTTTCAAATATTTTTTCTGCCCTATTTTCTGTGCGCTTCCTATATCAGTTCACTAGGTTACCATAGCAAGGTACCATAAACTGAGGATCATAAGTAACAAATGTAGTGTCTCATGGTTTGGGAGGCAATAAATAAAATCAAGGTATGTGCTGGGCTGGTCTCTCATGAGAACTATGAGGAAGAATCTGTCCGTGCCTCTCCCCTAGTCCTTGGTAGTTTCCTGGTAATCACTGCTGATCCCTAACTAACAGAAGCATCACCATTACCTCAGCCTTTATCTTCATGTGTGTTCTCCCTGTGTGCAGATCAGTGACCAAATTTTCCCCCTTTAAATTTTTTTTAATGTTTATTTTATTTATGAGGGAAAGAGAGAGAGAGAGAGAGAGAGACAGCATGAACAAGGGAGGGGCAGCGAGAGAGGGAGACACAGAATCCGAATCAGGCTCTAGACTCTGAGCTGTCAGCACAGAACTGGACACAAGGCTCCAACTCACAAACCATGAGATCATGACCTGAGCCCAAGCTGGAGGTTTAACTGACTGAGCCACCCAGGCACCCCTCCCCTTTTGATAAATAAATTAGGCGCAGGGGATTAGAAGTCCACCTTACTCCAGTATGATTATCTGCTTTACTCTAAATAAGTGTTTTGGTAAGTATGCTCATGAATGCAATATTAAATGAGCAATGGCCTCATTGATTTAAACATATTTGAGGATCTGATTTATATTTATATTTATTAGATATTAATAAAATAGATTACTATGGAAGTTTCAGAAATTCATCTATCAGATATATATTTCATGAATGATACAAAATAATTAACACATTAATGTAACTTTATAGTTTTTAAACTTTCTACTACCATGAAAAAAAACCCAACAAATTCAAATTTCCAACATTAAAGCCAGGTCAAATAAGTGCAAATGTGCAAAGAGGAATAATAGTTCAGAATGTTCCATCTAGCTTCTTGGGATGAGTATAAATGTCCTTAGGGTTGAGAAGAGTTGGCAATAGCAGTAAAGACAAAGGGGAAAGAATAAGACACCTGTCAAAGGAAACACAAACCCTGAGACTAAAAATATTCTAAATGGTGGACTGCAAGTATTATAATTGTTGAATCCAAATGTTCTCTCAGAATTAAGGTTTCTTTCCCATGAACTTTAATAGTACTATAAACATCAGTTATTCACAACACTGAAGACAACTGTGATTCTGAGTAAACAGTCCAGTTTTAAACCAAGCAGTATGTTTTCTTTTCTTTAGCAAAGAAATTAATACGTGAGGAGTAAATGTTAAAGTTGACAAATGAAGTTCCTTGGAGAAATAGAATTCTAAACTTAATGTGCTCCATACCATTTACAAGCACAAGCACACACACACACACTCTCTCAGAAAAAGTTTTAAAATATAGTTTTGTAAGAATTTGGACCTACATATAACTAAACTAATTGTCTCCGGAATTTTTCTTTTTCACAACAACCCAAATTCATTTTTGAAATCATATCCCAGAAGGTGTCAGATCCCATGGCAGCAGACATTAAGGTGGCTCCAAAGGTCCTGTGTATTGGCATATCCAGTTTTATGTCATCCTTTCCTCATAAGTGTGGGAAAGATCTGACTTGCCCTGGCCAATAAATATAACAAAGGTAATAGG
Source organism: Crocuta crocuta (assembly GCF_008692635.1). Classification (NCBI taxonomy): domain Eukaryota; kingdom Metazoa; phylum Chordata; class Mammalia; order Carnivora; family Hyaenidae; genus Crocuta; species Crocuta crocuta. The sequence continues at coordinate 2,300,011 of NW_027532420.1, read as the reverse complement.
ATGTCATACCGATGACTTGTTACCTTCATGGAGATGCTATCTCACTATGAGACTCACTTTCCTGCTTTCCTGCTTTACCTTGAGAAAGCAAGCAGACATGCTACAAATTCCTTACAGAGAACCACACGAGGGAAGTGTGGGTGGCTGTGAGGAGCTAACAGCAGCATTCAGATGACAGGTAGCAAAAGTCTGCAGCTCTCAGTCCCACAACCTGGAAGAAATTAATTCTACCAACAACCTGACTGAGTTTCAGAGTAGATTTCTCCCCTAGTTAAGACTGCAGTCCAGCTATGCCCTTGAAGGAAGCCTTCCAAGATCCTGGGCATAGGCAAGAATTAAGCCAGCAGACAGAAGATAATAAACATGTGTTTTCTAAAGTCACTAAGTTTATGGTACATTTTTATACAGCACACCTAACTAATATAACATTATTCGAAAATCGCATTTTGTTCTTAAAAAGGCATCCTTTTGGGGGTACCTGGGTAGTTTAGCTGGTTGAGCATGTGATTCTTGATTTCAGCTCAGGTCATGATCCAGGGTCATGGGATGGAGCCTCACATTGGTTTCCATACTAAACATGGAGCCTGCTTAAGATTCTTTCTCCCTCTCTGGCTACCCGTCTTCTCAGCTCACGTCCTCTCTCTCTCTCTCTCAAAAATAGAATTAATAAATAAATAAAAAATAAAGGCATTCTTTTTAACTCACTCATTTCTAATTGCCAAGCTATTGAGAGAATATGTTAATTTTTATTGGGCTGTTTGCCCTGAGATGATTGGTGATCATTACTGAATTAATTAAAGTTATTTTAGGGGTGCCTGGGTGGCTCAGTTGGTTGAGCGTCCAACTACAGCTCAAGTCATGATCTCACGGTTCATGGATTTGAGCCCTGCATTGGGCTCTGTGCTGACAGCTAGCTCAGAGCCTGGAATCTGTTTCAGATTCTGTGTCTTCCTCTCTCTCTGACCCTCCCCTGCTCATGCTGTCTCCCTGTCTCTCCCTCTCTCTCAGAAAATAATAAAAAATCATTTAAAAATTTTTTAAAAAGTTATTTTAAACTTTATTTCTTATCTGTGGCTTGTTTTCTCTATCAGGATTCAATGTCTTACCTTATACAAGTATAGTCTATGAAGCCAAAAAAACATATTATTACATGAGTGAACACCTGTGCATTAAAACACATCTATATACCTATATCTGTATATTTATATATAGATAGATCTTTTTTCTAATTAAATATTACATGTACTTTTGATGTCAATATNATCTATATACCTATATCTGTATATTTATATATAGATAGATCTTTTTTCTAATATTACATGTACTTTTGATGTCAATATGTATGCACATACATACATATATACACATATATATAGATAGACATGTGCATACAGTATTCATTCTGAGAATTTAACCCCTCCTAAAATATTTACCAGCATCTAAAATTTATAAAATACATGTGGAGTGTTTTAAGTTCACCTAAACAGATTATAACTCACCCCAAAACCTGTATTACCTTTTGGATCTATAAATGAGCTACTCATACATGCAGGCTTATGTGTATTCAAGCTGTAGATGATTTTGAAAAAGCTAAGAAGTATGCTTCTCTCAAATGTGGTAGATCAGGCATAGACCAATGCTTTGTCAACAACTAGTAAAGCAAGATAAAGTATAAAGTTACAAAACCACATTTTATTAAAGTTTGTTTGTTCATTTATTCATTCATTGATTCGTTTATTTTAAGGTAAGCTCTATGCTCAATGTGGGGCTGGAACTCATGACCTCAAGATCAAGAATCACATGCTCTGTTGATTCACCCAGCCAGACACCCCCAAAATCACATTTCTCAAGCCATGAGTGAGTGAGTTTTCAAACCAACAAGTACTTTGGATGAATTCCATTTATAACGAGGGCAAATTGTATAGGTGTGAACTAAGGACTCATAGCTACTTTTTCTTTTTTTAATTTCCTAGTTGAACACACACATTCACCATGTGTGCCTAGTGTACATGTGAGATTGGAGTGGGGAGAATGAGAAATGCTTTTAGCAACTGTATAGGGATGCTTCAACAAAATGTGGGTTTTGTTGGGTTTCCAACTTAAGACTGTTTTCCCCAAAAGCATTTACTGCATGTTGAGGATGTTAAAGAAGATACAGAATTAGAAGGAGAGTATCTTAAAAGCAAAGTGAAAATCTTCTATATGCTGTGGTGTATAGTGGACAGACTCCTGCTGGAACAAGTGACCCTTGGAAATTGAAAACTTGAACAGAAGGCTGAATTGGCAATGACAACTTTTACCTGCCTTTTCCTGAATAGTCTGCAAACACAAGTATAATTAGAGGCCAAGATGAGAGTCTTGGTTCCTAGCAGAGGGCCACTAGCAGAGTCACCAGCATAGACTGTGGCAGGGTTTTGAAACTGAAAACATGAGAGTCCTTAAAGACAATCTTCCTTTGAAGATATAGGACAATCTTTTTAATCAAGAAAGCTAGGCAAAAAAGAAAATATGAAATTCTCTGAAAGGCAGAAATAAATGGCCAACAGCCTTTCAAGGCTAAAAGATGTTCTGTCCAAGGAAGCTACCTACTGAAAGTTTTTGAGGGACACATTCTGGTAATACAAGTAAACCACAGGTACATTTAGACTTACAAATACTGAAACTCAGCCCTGACTCAGCTCTGTCCCTAGCTGAATTATGGTGATATACCCTAGACTCTATAACAGAGGCATAAACTCTCTCCTGTGAAAGGTAAGGTGATCTGGAACCTCTGAAGTTCTTTGATACACAGAGGTCAGCATACATTGAAAATATAAATCAAAGAAGCAAGAGTACATAATTAATAAAACAAACTCTAGACAACAGAAGTGAACAAACAGGTGACCCAGACAGGAAAGAAAGTAGACAACAATTTATAGTGAATCTGTTACAGAAAACAAGGAAAAGATGGGTGAAATTAGTTGGTGAAAGGATGAAAAATTCTATATGAAACTGTAATTTATAGGAAAGAAAATAATTTGCCAGAATAAATGTGTATTATGACTGAAATTAAATACTCAAAGAGTGGACACAGCAAAACACAATTTCAAGTGGAAGATGCATCAGGAAACAAATCAGTATTAAAGCACAGAGAAAAACAAGGGTAGAAATTTAGCTACTGGGTTAAAAGATTAATGGAACACCCCCCCCCCCAAATCCTAACATATATGTAATTGAAATTAACAGAAGGAAGAGGCAACGTATGGGGAAAAAATCAATATGTGATGATATAAAATCTGAAAATGTTATTGATAGATAACAAATTAATGATAGATATCAATCCAAAAGGGTAAAATGAATAAAATAACCCTTAAATACCTTACTGCAAACCCAATCAAAGAAAACATCTTAAAAATATTAAATATAGATATGGATACTCTTAGGGGCTGAATTGTGTTCCTCCAAAATTTGTATGTCAAAACTCTAACCTGTAGTACTTTAGAATGTTTAGAATGTGACTGTATTTGGAGACATGTCTTTGGAAGAAGAGATGAAGCTAAAATGCTCCCAATAGAGCAGGGCCTAGTCCAATCTGGCTGATGTCGTTATAAGGGGAGGAAATGGGTGAGGACATGCACGCAAGAGAAACCAGGAATGTAGAAACACAGGACATGTGAGGGCAGGGCAAGGAGGTCAAGTCTCCAAGCCACCAAGAGACCTCAGAAGAAACCAGTCCTGTTGACCTTGATTTTGGACTTCCAACTGTGAGGAAATAAATTTCTAAATTCTGTTATGGCAGTCCTAGCAAACGACCACACATGCCTTCAAAGAAACAACAGTAAGACTGATTGCTGACTTCTCAAACAAAAAGTTAAAAGCAGAAAGATAATGTGATAAAATATTTTTAATGGCTACTAAATAAGACAGTGACACCTAACCAAAAATCACTTAATTGAAGTGCATGCCAAAGTATTTACAAATTTTAAATATGTAATGTCTTGCACAGAAAACTACAAGTAAGTAAAGTACTTCATACTTCCAGTTACAAACAGTACAAATTAGACAAAACTAATGCACAGCTAGAGCACTCAGTTTGGAGGTTATTTTTGTTGGGTTTTGGTTACATAGTAATCTTCTCTTTTGTGTCTAGATATAGTTATATAGAATCTACTTAAACTAAGGAGAAAAGTAGTTATAGTTAAACAGGAGTGGAAGTAGTTGCTAACCTGCAATCTTAAACTGAGAGAAGAAATTATAGAAACACAGACAGAAAAGTGAAATATAAGAGGGAATGATGAATACCACAAAGGGGGTTAAGTCTATAAGTGCATGTGTCTTGTGGGGTTTATCATATCTCTAGATGAGAAAAACATGACAATAAATAGTAAGGCAGAAAGTAAAGCATCCGAAGGTAGATATTGCATTCATTTGTTGTAGAATTATTAACTAAGTACCTGCATTAAATAGAAAACAGTTGAGGATATATGATACAATCTTTAGAATAAACTATTAAAAATAAAAGAAAGTCATATTATTAAATGGAATTAAAAAGTTTAAAATACTTACTACTTGAAAGAAGATAAAATGGGATTTTAAAATAAATGAGTTTAATAGAAAATACAGTAACTTAACAGCAGTTATTACAGTGAATATAGGTTAAATTCTCCAACTTAGACACTAATAAAATTCAACTAGATTTGATTACAAGCCTAAGCCTATTCTACTCTCAAGAGCTATATTGTAAAAATAAAGATACAAGATGGTTAAAGAAAAGTTTAGAGAAAGATATATCATGCAACATCTCAACAACAAAAAAATCCATTAAGCATAGATTTGAAGGTAAGAAGCTAACGAGATATAAAAATGGAAATTTCATAATGACGGATGGATTAATTATAAATATTTGAAATCCTGAACTTCTACGTACTCAGTAACATGCCTTAAATTATATATAGCAAAAATTGAATGAAGTATAAGGAGAAAACAATTTATAAATTTCTTGGGGGTCATTAATAAACCTCTTGCAATTGTTGCTAAATGAAATGGAAAATGAGGATGGAATGAAATATTTTTTAACATCATTAAAAAAATTGAGGGGGAAGATTGCAGAGTAAGAGGATCCTAGGCTCACCCTATCCCATGGATACACCAAGGATTACACCCACATCAGTGTAAATGACCCAGAAAAGAGCCCCAAGACTAGCAGAACAGACTCTCCACAGCTAATCATAGAAAAGAAAACAGTAGGAAGGATGGAGAAATGGTTAGAAGTCAAATGGCCACATGGGACTGTCCCCAGAGTGGGGAAGGATGCAGTGGGTGTGGAGAGGGAAAGGGAGCGGACCCCGCCCCAAGCACCCAAACATGGGGAACCTGCACTAGAAAGATAAATACCCGTAACATTTGGCTTTGAAAATGAGAGGGGCTTAACTTCTTGAGGGGGTTATTTTGGCTTTGGTTTTGTTTGATATTTATTTTGAGAAAGAGTTTGAGGAGGGGAAGGCAGAGGAAGACAGAGAATCTCAAGCAGGCTCTGCTGTCCGCACAGAGCCTGACAAGGGGCTTAAACACACAAACTGTGAAATCATGATCTGAGTCAAAGTCAAGAGTTGGAAGCCCAACCAAGTGAGCCACCCGGGAACCCCTTGTGACTTCTTTTAATCAGCAAGGCTTAACACCTGAAACTTGAAAAATTAGTAGGCTCAGTTCTAGGAGAGCTGGATGGCATCCAAAAACAAGTTCCTGCCCTTAAAGAGAAATACAACAAACGTTCCTATTGAGATAAAGCATGGAAGTCGCAGTTTAATAAACACCTGGGGTATATAAGAAGATGTATTTTCTAATCTCACAGCATGTGCTGGAGGAGCAGGAATCTGTGGAAGAATTCTTCAAGAACAATGGGGCACCTGGGTGGCTCAGTTGGTTAAGCATCCGACTTCGGCTCGGGTCAGGACCTCACGGTTTGTGGGTTCGAGCCCCGCATCGGGATCTGTGCTGACAGCTCAGAGCCTGCTTTGGATTCTGTGTCTCCCTTTCTCTGCCCCTCCCCACTCATGCTCAGTCTGTCTCTCAAAAATAAACATTAAAAAAAAAAAAAGAATTCTTCAAGAACAAGGGAGTGGACAGGTGCCATTTCCCTTCCTCGCTCCCCAGCTTAGATATACAGACACGTGCAGAAAACAGCAGAGTCAGATCACTCTCCACCTAACTTGCAAACAGCGTGCCCCAAACCCACACTGTTCTGTGGACCTGCATCCTCTAATTTGCCGTCAGCAAGAGTTTTCCAAAGTGACTATAGCACAGGAGTTTAGCACAAAATGTGGTAACGCCATGTACCTTGTTCCTACCTTCTCCTGTGCACCTGTCCCCTTCAACATGCGCTCTCCAGGAGCCCATCCAAAGCAGGGCCACAAACCTGGCACTGTGAACGCAGGCCCAACAAGGGTCAGCACCACCATAAAGTGACTCTTGCCACAGGGAGAGGGGAAGAAAATCATACACACAAGTTCCAACCCTGTCCCAGCAGCAAGCTGAGGGCACACATCTGATCTGATTGCAGGCCCCACCCATCAACAAAACCTCTCAGGTGACAACACAGAGAAAACACCCTCTGATTCCCTGTGACCACAGTCCCAGCAAACGCTTAGTCTAACAACTCAAGCCCAAGGTGGGCCTAGACAACACAGGCTCCACTAACAACACAGGGACAAAACCCTGCCCACAACAGGCAGAGAGCCACTGCAGATGACTGAACTGAAACCAAATGCAACTTAGCCACAAGAGGAAGGTGCACACCACATGGACATGAAACACCCTTGAAATGCCAAGTTCCAATAAAGAGGGGACACTGCACTGCATGGCATTACAGGACCTCTACTCTCAGGAACAGGAGACAGAGCTGCCTTTCCTAGCATATAATAACAGACACAGTCAGATAAAATGAGGAGACAGAGGAATATGTTCCAAATGAAAGAATGGGACAAAAATCAAAGGCAGGGAGCTAAAAGAAATGAAAATACTGTGTCTGATATAAAATTTAAAATGGTCATACAGAAACTCCAAAGATTAGAGAAAAGAGTGGAGAGCCTCAATAAGATCTCCAAGAAAGAGACAGAAACAAACAAAAAAATGGAAATGAAAAACTCAGTAGCTGAATTTAAAAATACAGTAGATAGAATAAATAGTAGAATAGAGGAAGCAGAAGAATGGATAAGAGAAATGGAAAGGAATCAAGCTGAGCAGGAGAAAGAAAAAAATAATAATATTAATTAAAATAGAATAAGGGAATTCANAAAAAAAAAAAAAAAGTAATAAAAGAGAATTTTAAAAGTACAATAGAAAACAATTACACACAAGAGAAACCTCATAAGGCTACCAGATTTTTTTTAGTAGAAATTTTGCAGGCCAGAAGGGAGGGGCATAATATATTCAAAGTGCTGAAAGGAAAATACCTCAACCAAGAACATCCTATCCAGCAAGGCTGTCATTGAGAACAAGAGAAACAGTTTCCCAGACAAACAAAAGTCAAAGTCATTAAGCACCTCACCTCTAAAAATAAACGTCTTAAAATAAACGTTAAAGGGGACTCTTTCAGTAGAAAGGAAAGACCATAAGCAGGAGTTTGAAAAGTAGGAATCACAAAATCAGTAACATTAAAAATATCTATTCAGGGGTGCCTGTGTGGCTCAATTAGTTAAGCTTTGACTTAAGCTCAGGTCATGAGCACATGGCTTGTGAGTTCAAGCCCTATGCCAGGATCCACACTGACAGCTCACAGCCTGGAGTCTGCTTTGGATTATGTGTCTCCCTCTCTTTCTGCTCCTCTCCCACTTACTCTCTGTCGTGTTCTCTCTCAAAAATAAATATTTAAAAAAAGAATATTTATACAAATCAGTCGCAGTATCCACAAAATAAAAATATTTAAAGTTTGACACCATATACCTTAAATGTGGGAGAGAGGGGGATAAAAAATTTAGTGCTTTGAGAAATAATTCAAGCTTAAGTGACACTAATACATATAAACTTCTATGAGCTTAAAATGTTATATTTAAACCTAATGGCAACCACAAACCAAAAACCAGTAATAGATATGCAAAAAGTAAAGAGAAAATTATCTAAGTTTTTCACTAAGGAAAGACAGTCAACTTTGAGAAAAGGGAGCAAGAGAAAAAAGGAACAGAGAGAAATGCAAAAAACCATAAGATGATTAACAAAATAGCAATAAATACATACATACTATTAATTACTTTGATATAAATGGACTACATGCATCAATAAAAACACAATGTGATAGAATGATAAAAATGTAAGACCCATTTATATGCTGCCTATAAGAGACTCCCTTTAAAGTGAAAGACACATACAGATTGAAAGTGAAGGGATGGAAAAGCATTTATTATGCAAATAAACATCAAAATAAAGTCAAAGAACAATACTTATACTGGAATAGTCATTAAAGAATGTAATATGTGACAGAGAAAGACATTGTATAATCATAAAGAGAACAATCAGACAAAAAGATTTAACAAATATATATATTTATGCACCCAACATGGGAATACCTAAATACATAAAGCTATTAGTAACAAACATAAATGAAATAATCGATACTAATACAATAATAGTAGGAGAATTTAACATTCCACTTATATCAATAGATCAATCATCCAAACAGAAAACAAAAAAGGAAACAATGTCTTTGAATGACACATTGGACTCTACGGATTTAACAGATATATACGGACTATTCCATCCTAATAGCAGACTACACATTCTTTTCAAGTGAACATGGAACATTTGTCAAAAAAGATCACATGTTAAGCTGCCAAACAATCTCAGCAAATTTTTAAAAACTCCATCTCATCAAGCATTTTTTTATATAACACTATGAAACTAGAAGCCAACCACAAGAAAGAAACTGCAAAGAGCACAAATGCATGGAGATTCATAACACGCTACTAAACAATGAATATATCAAATAAGAAATCAAGAAAAAAAAGAAATAAAAATAAAGAAAAAGAAGACTGCACAAAGACAAATAAAAAAATAACAAAATGGTGCAAAATCTTTAGGATGCAGCAAAAGCTGTTCTAAGAGGGAAATTTATAGCAATACATGTCGACCTCAAGAATCAAAAAAAATTCTCAAATAACCACCTACCCTTATACCCATACAAACTA
>NW_027532420.1:2203795-2290627 GCF_008692635.1 Crocuta crocuta | reverse complement strand
ATACAAACTAGAACACACACACACACACACACAACCGAAAAACAAAACCAATCCAAAATAAGTAGAAGGATAAAGATTAGATCAGAAATAAAATAGAAACTAAAAAACAACATAATAGATCAATGAAACCAGGAGCTGCTTCTTTGAAAGGATCAACAAAAATGTTTTAAAAGAGAGAGAGAGGACTTAAATCAACAAAATCAGAAATGAAAGAGGACAATAAAAAAAAAAATCCCCAACAAAGTTCAGGACCTGACGGCCTCATAGGTGAATTCTATCAAATATTGAATGAAGAGTTAACCTATTCTTCTCAATCTACTCCAAAAAACTGAAGTGGAAGGAGAGCTTCCAAATTCTTTCTAGGAGACTAGCATTACCCTGATACCCAAACCAAATGAAGTCAGTACAAAAAAAGAGAACTACAGGCCAAAACTTCTGATGAACAAAAATGCAAAAATTCTCAACAAAACATTAGCAAACCAAATCTAAGAATATATTAAAAAATGATTCACCACTTCAGTGGGATTTATTCCACATGATCATTTTCAATAGATGCAGAAAAAGCATTTGACAAAGCACAACATCTGTTTTGATAAAAACTCTCAACAAAGTAGGTTTACAAGCAACAAACCTCAGTATGACAAAGGCCTGAGAAGAATAAGCCCACAGCAAACTCCATCCTCAAAGGGGAAAAACTGAGAGCTTTTTCTCTACAGTTAGGAAAAAGACAGGAATGTCTTATCACTGTTATTTAACTTAGTACAGGAAGTCCTAGGCACAGCAATCAGACGCCAATATGAAATAAAAAGTATCAAAATTAGCAAGGAAGAAGTAAAAGTTTCACTCTTTCCAGATGACATGATACTCTCTACAGAAAACCTTAAAGAGTCCACCAAAAACCTACTAGAACTGATAAAGGCATTCAGTAAGGCCAAAGGATGAAAAATCAATAGAACAGTAAAGTCAAAGGATAAACAGAATTCCACTGCACTTCCAAACAATAATAATGAAGTAGCAGAAAGAGAAGTTAAGAAAACAGTCTTATTTGCAGTTGCAGCAAAAATAATAATATACCTAGGAATAAACTTAACCAAAGAGGTGAAAGATTTATACTCTGAAAACTCTAAAACACTGATGAAAGAAATCGAAGATGACAAATGGAAAGATATTCCATGCTCACAAATGGGAGAACAAATATTTTTAAAATGTCCACTCTACCCAAATCAGTATTTAATGCAATCTCCATCAAAATACCACCACCATTTTTCAAAGAACTATAACAAATGATCTTAAAATTTGTATGGAATGACAAAATATCCAAACCATTCCTGAAAAAGGAGAACTGGAGGTATCCTATTCCCATATTTCAAGACATACTATAAATCTGTAATAATATAAGCAGAATAGTAATAGCACTAAATAGACATATAAATCAACAGAAGAGAAAGCCCAGAAATAAACCCACAATTATATGGTCAATTAAAATTTGAAAAAAGGAGGCAATTGTATGCAATGGGGAAAAATCTCTTCATCAAATAATGGTGGAAAAAAATGACAGCTACAAGAATAAAATGACCAGTTTTTTACACCAAACACATAATTGATTAAAGGCCTAAATATGAGGCATGAAACCATTAAAATCCTAGAAGAGAGCACATTGGCACATTGGCTTCTATTGACATTGGCCATACCAACATTTTTCTAGATACATTTCCTGAGGCAAAAGAAATAAAAGCAAACATTAACTATGGGGACTTCATCAAAATAAAAAGCCTCTGCACAGCAAAGGAAATAATCAAGAAACTGAAAGATAACCTACTGAATGGGAGAAGATATTTCCGAATTACATCTCTGAAAAAGGACTAGTATCCAGAATAAAGAATTTTTACCACTCTACCAAAAACCAAATAATCCAAATAAAAAAATAGAAGACATCAACAAATATTTCTCCAAAGAAAACAAACAAATGGCCAACAGAAGCATGAAAAGATGCTATCACTCATCATCAGGGAAATGCAAATCAAAATCTCGACAAAATACCACCTCACACCTGTCAGATGGCTAAAATTAAAAAAAAAAAACAAAACACCTAATGAACAACAAGTGTTAATGAAGAGGTGAGGAAGGATTTCTGTTACAGTGTTGGTGGAAATGCACACTGGTACAGCCACTGCAGAAAATAGTACTGAGGTTCCTGAAAAAACTAGAAGTATAATTACTATATGATCCAGTAATTCCACAACTGTATTTAACAAAAAAATAAAAATACTAATTCAAAAAACATAGCTTCCCTATATTAATTGCATTATTTGTGATAGCCAAACTATGGAAGTAGTCCACATGTCTATCAATAGATGAATAGAGTTGGTATATGCGTGTGTGTGTATAAACACACACACACACACACACACACACACACACACACACACACACACACAGAGGAATATTATCCAGTCATAAAAATGCAATCTCATCATCACCATTTACAGCACCATGGATCAATCTAGAGGGTATGGCTGTAAGTGAAATAAGAGGAATCAAGATGAATACCATATGATTTTGCTCCTATATGGAATTTAAGAAACAAATAAAGTAAAAGGAGAAACCATAAAATAGACTCAACAATAAAGAACAAACTGGTGGTTAGGAGAGGAGAGGTAGGTGGGGGTGGCTGAAATGGGTGCAGGGGATTTAGACTACACTAAGCATCATGAGCACTGAGTAATGTATAGAATTGGTGAGTATTGTACACTTGTCAGTAATATAACATTGTATATTAATTACACAAATAAAAAATTAACTTCATTTCCATAAGTAAAACCTGGCACCACAAAACCACAAAAGCCACCTTTTTCCGAGCTGGTAGGAAATATTTGCCAATTTTATAGTTGGGCATAAAAAATCCTAAAATATTGAAATGTTTTGATTTCCCAACAATAATTTCCTGTAATTTAGATACATATTTTTAAAAAGCATAACTACAGCATTTCCCAAGTCCCTATACATTAAACCATGCCCATCTGATTATGCTATAATTCAAACATGAAATGAAACAAAACTTAGAAAACTCTTAACTGAATAATTTATGAATTCTTGCAGATCATAATTTAAACAGGGTGTAATGAAATGTGTTGCCTTACAGGAGTATTTAAGAAGAAAATATAAAGTATCATGTATTTGAAATGTCTTTTAATTCAACTAGGAAAGGAATAGAAAAGCAAAATGTAGATATATTAATCAAAAGGAGAAATCTAAATTTTAAACAAATAGTGAATTCAGACAAAGCCAAGAGTTGATTCTTTAAATAAATTAATAAATTTCATAAAGACCTCCTGGGACTATTCAGTTTAAACAACAACTAACACATTTTTAAATGTCAGAATTTATAAAGGGACATTACAACATATACTACAGATACTGTAATAAAGAAAGTATAGTATAAAGTATGTCAATAAGCATGACAATAAGAGGAAAATATTAAAGCTAAAAAATAAAAAATTTGCCCATTTTGTTGCCTATTAAAGAAATTTAACCCATTAGGAAACAGCTTCATGAAAAGAAACAGTGTGGTTCAAATGGTTTTATTCTTCCACCAGAAGGACAGAAGTGATACTGCTGCTAAATCCAGTTTCTAAGACTTCCTTCAGTTAACAAAACAGTTCTACCATGCATACTTTCATTTTCCCAATGAACCTATATTTTTGAAAAGGCTAGAAACCTTGAGTTTGTGCAGGTTAACATAAAATAAGTTAGACAGGAGAGGTATATAGTAACATGGTTTTAGCCTAGAGCTACTGTGGAGAGTTGGGATAGAGGATATGGAGGGGATATACAAGGAAAATACTCGGAGACATAGAATATCTCTGTAAGGGGAGACTCACACCCCTGGTCCCTGGATGGATGTGAGCCAAGTTGCATAAAGTGTTAGATAGACCCTGATACACTAAATAAAAATGCCTGGAGGGATTTTATAACAGAGTTGAGCCTTTTTTTCTCAGAACACTAACTCACTCTTAGAAATTGATGGCTGCTTCTTTTCTGGGAAGTGAAAAAGGCAAGAGTAGCCAGAAGAAGCAGGGGTCTGCACGAAGACAGACCAAATGTCCTTCTTTGGGCAGATGTGTGGGAGGAGGGATACTGTGCAAGACAGCCTGAATGGTCTTCAGAATAATGAGCCAGGAGGGCAACCTTGTGGATCAAGAAACACTCAGTAATTATGTTCTTTAAAAGCTGGGTCTTCAGGGCATTGTAAGAGTTCGATGAAAAAGCAAGAAGAGAACCCTAGTGGAGGTGAAGAATACGAATATTTGCTCCANAACAATAATATATATTAATATATATGAATAATATATATGCAACTATATATGTATACATACATAATATATATGATATGGTATGCAGAACATGTAACATTTTGCATAAGACCTTACATACTATGAATCATGTAATATTCATGTATTGTATAGTACATATTTATATGTGGTATAGCATATATTGCCTATTATATAATATATACTTTAGAAGTTTAACATTGAAAATATAAAAAGGATATAAAATATTTTCGTATTTGCTGTGGTTCTGCCTAAGAAAAACTAGACATTTTTTTTTTATCTGACATGTACATATCTAATATCTTATATTTATGAATGCAGAGAACTCTACCACAACCATACATGTATAAATGTAAAAACTCACAACCAGAGAATCTTAGATGAGATTATAAAATCAACATCAATGTATGATCTCCAAAAAACCCAGAGTATACAATTTGCAAAGGTAAGAATGAACCAAAGTAAATTTACCAGTAGTATTTTTTAAATTGCCATGTCTTTTCCTTTTCTCCCATGGGGAAGTCTTTGTTTCTCTATGTTTGTTTGAATAAATACATGTTTTATTGCTGAACAGTGTAGTTGATACTTATGTGAAATAAATTCCTATCCTTTGTAAATTACCCTGACCCTCTGTAAATGCATGTGAAAATTTCTACAGCTTCACATATTTCAGTAATACCAGTATCAGAGACAGCCCTAGTAACAAAACATTGAAAATCTGTTTGGATATTTAATCACATTTCTTACAACTTTCAAGGATCAAGTAAAGCTTATAGTCTTTGCATTTTTGTTGTTACGGTTGTTTTTTTAATTAACCAGGATCACCTTGAAAATGGTACAAAGGTGGAATACATTTTTTTCTTGGACACATAAATTAGTTGGTTTATGCTTTCTTACTCATTTATATTGATCAACAGCAGTCTTGCCGAGCACAGGACTTGAACTTGTTTTGTTTTGTTTTTCCTGTTTTTTTGTAAGTGCGGATTACTTGATTCCTTTAAAACAATTTTGAGAAGAGTCAGAGCCAGGGTCATTTCAATTTGATGTGATGAAAACTAACATAAACACCAGGTAGACATGATTTCCCTTGATTTAACTTGCAGGAGTTAAATTCACAAATGTGATTTTATGAACGTGAAGAGTAACAAAACATAGCTGGGCTAGAAACATTTTCTTAAAATCCATACCCCTTTGTCCCCTACACCTAATCTTGGAACATATGCTGCTATAGTTTTAGGTCATTAAATAATTTTTCATACACTTTTCCTCTCTGTTTTGTTTTTGTTTGTTTTTAATTCAAATCTAAGATTAGGTCAGTACACTAGACTTTGGTCGCCAAAAAAAGTTAGCAGGAGTATAAAAAAAAAATACCAAGGGCTAGCATGGCCTGACTACTTCAAGCCTGGCAAGCTCATGAAATTCAGAGCCTAATTCTCTCCAGTTGATACAATACTAGGCTTTACAGACACAACATCACAGAGCATAGTCCATTCATGCAAGAATAAATTGACACCACTCAGACAGTCGGTGTGAATTTCTCTTGTCAGCAACACAACCACACAAAATAACCAGTTACCAAGAACGCTGTTCTCATGTGGGAGAAACTTTAATGTAAATTATCTANAATACTGCCATCACCACCAAAAATTACAATACATTTCTTGAGTTGTTACTTTATAATGAAGCCCCCACAATGAGTTAACTGCAGGCTGTACCTCACTATTGCTTCTAAGAGCAACATCCCTCTTCATCTTTCCTCTTTGCTATAACAGTTTTTCAGTCTNGTTTTGAGGAGTAATAGTCAAGTATTTTGCAGGCTGCCCCTCTATTAAATTTTTTTGTCATGATTGGATTGGGGTTATAGACTTAGGGGAGGAAGATAAGAAAAATAAAAAGTCATATTCATCCCTTCATATCAAGAGGACAAACTAGCACCATGATTTATGACAGTTAATGTTGACCTTTATCATCGGGCTGAGGAAGTGTTTGTCATATTTCTTCACTGTAATGTTGTTTTTTAAATCTTGTTTCTGTAATGTTCTCTTTAGAAGGAATTTGCTATGTGTAGCCCACACTAAAGAATGGAGATTGTGCTCTTCCCCTTTGAGGGTGGAGTGTCTCTATCAGTTAGAATTCTTCTCCTGCAGGGGAGATTTTCTCTGCTCCACAATTTATCAACGTATTCAATTATTTCCTTATAATCATATGGACTCATGAATATCTGTTTTATATTTTCAGATATACTTTAATATTATTTCATTTTATTCCTCAAATTTTCATAACATTGGCCATTAGGAACCAGTGGGCCACTGTCTCTTTCTGACATAACCTAGTCAGTGTGTTTGTGGAAGAGCACTTAGCTCTTCCTTACCTTCAGATGCTCCAGACACATCTGGTATATTTGCTATCCCAGCTCTATAATTAGGTGTTGCTTTAAGTGTCATAATTCATTTTATGGAGGAACTAGAAACATCTGGGTGCGAGTTGTGCTCACTGTCACTGATATCTCATTTCTCTCGGGCTCTCTCAACTCACAGAAGAAAGAAATCTGTGTAACACTAACTTGTGTAACTAGAAATATTTCTGTATGTAACCATCATAGTAGGCCAGAGCAGTTTGTACCTACATCTCTGAATCAATCTCATCACCACATGGCTTATTCTAGCTTTCTTCTCCTTGCTTATCTATAAATTCACACTCCATTGTGAGTGAGATAGATTCCTGGTTCCCACCATCTGCCCTACAGAGATTTTGACCATTCATTCATTCATTCCTTATTACTCTGCTTTAAGAGTTCTTTGGATATTTTGATATTTCTGTTGAGTTTCCCTTACTGTTTGTATGGCCCAGTTGATCTCCTCTTTGGAGAATAGAACATATTATATATCTTCCTAATCCCTTTTTAAATTCTATTGTTTTAAATTCTATTGTTTCAATTCTGTTTCAAAACAGAGTGAGATGGATATACTTCTTCAAGGTTGTATATAAAACAAACACATGTATGTAAAAACTAAAAATAACAAGATTTAAAATAGAAAGACATTTCATTATAGCCTCAAAAAGCAAAATAATATAAATATTACATATAGTTTTGGGAAATTCTAGAAACAATACCTGGGAAATCCATCCTATTTTTTTCATGCTTTAATCTTTACTCTGCTCTATATACCCGCCATTTTCCTGAACATTATAGATAAAGCACAAAATAGGACTTAAAAATGTCTAAAATCTCATAGCCCTGTTTTCTAAAAGGAGTCAGATGAGAAAATTATTAAGAAAATATCAATTAGTGACTATTAGTATGATAAAAGCAAAACAAGGTAGCTATTAGTTAATATTTCCAAATCACTCCAATATGTAATTACTTTTATAGCTAAATTTATAGACTTAAAATAGCTCTTTGTTTTAATGTTATAGATTTGTCATCTTTAGCTATATTTGTTTATCCTAAACCTTAATATACAAGATGCATCCAACATTTATTTGAACCCATTTCTTCTGTATAAAGATATGGAATTCTCATGTAATGCTATGTGTCAGTGTTCTTGTTAAAATTTACAGTTTTTCAGAGAGGGTTAGAATATTATTAAGTATTTATATGTAAATATGTATGTCAGATTTTATTATTTTGGAGCCAAAGCATACAAAGATAAACACTTCTGGATGCATATGGGATTTGAAATCACATTCTCTGATCTGAAGGCTTTCCTTTTTATCTCCTTTGAAATAGGATGTAATGTCACAATGATTCTATGTATTTATACCTCTAAAAATAATGATTTAAAGTGTCATCTATGGCGCTGTGCAGTACAGCCCTGTGGCTTCTATCAAGAACACTCTTAGGGCTGAGTGTGTGCTTGAATGCACTTATAACTGAATCATGTCCCTTGACATAGCCGAATGCATGTGTGCGGCCCGCCAACGTGCTGGTTTGTCACCAGTCACATCAATCACATGAATGCCTGCATGATTCTAAACACTAGGTATGAAAATACTTGTAAGGAAAACAGCTACACCAGGATATTCTTTGGGAATAAAACTATAAACTATAGACAGATAGATAGATAGATAGATAGATAGATAGATAGACAGACAGATAGATGATAGATAGATATATAAATATATATAGTAAAACTATAATCAAACTCTGTGTGTGCACAGTGTGTGGGAGGACACGTACACATAACTAATATGGAGAAATACACACATGGAGAAACAGAGATCACAAAACAAGTGTCATCATGACTTAACACAAAAATGTGCTACATAAATTGGGAGGACTGGAACTCCACCATCAACATGGACTTGGAAGTGAAAGGAGAAATATTTCTCCAGATGCATGTTTATTTCTAGAACTGGTGATAAAGCCCTACTATTTTTAATAGGAGCCATTAAAATGCATGAAAGGTTTTCTTCGTTCTAAGAATATACTTCTTGTATTGAAATCAGAAAATCATAATTTTTAAAAAAATTTTTTAATGTTTTATTTATTTCTGAAAGAGAGAGAGAGCACACGCAGGGGAGGGCAAGAGAGAGAGAGAGAGACAAAATCTGAAGCAGGCTCCAGGCTCTGAGACAGATATCAGTACAGAGTCTGATGCGGGGTTCGAACCCATGAACCGTGAGATCGTGACCTGAGCTGAAGTCCGATGCTTAACAGACTGAGCCATCCAGGCGCTCCTAGAAAATCATAAAAATTTTCCCACAGG
The DNA here is from genome assembly GCF_008692635.1 of Crocuta crocuta. Classification (NCBI taxonomy): domain Eukaryota; kingdom Metazoa; phylum Chordata; class Mammalia; order Carnivora; family Hyaenidae; genus Crocuta; species Crocuta crocuta. The sequence goes on along the minus strand of NW_027532420.1, from coordinate 2,281,587 downwards.
CCCTGAACCAAGTTAAAAAAAGATACCTTTATGAGGTAATAAGTTGGAACGTAAACTGTTTTGGTAGAGTGGCAAATTTCAGAGGTCATCTGTCATCCTAACATGGAAAGTTGGTTGCCAAGCAGTGATAAATTATACGGACTCTCAATGATTTGGTTAGTTTACCCTTTGGCTTTAAGTGCTTGAAAAGTGGTATATCACTTGCCTAAAAGTGAATATTGGGGGAAAAATTGCTCTTCTGGATTGTATATCCAATCACTTTTGATATTTCCATCAGGGAGCAGGAATCTGAGTCCCTTATATAGTGGAAGGTAGGGTAACATTCAAGTGCTATATTACTGCTGAGAAGACACTGCCAATGGTTAATTATACTAGATATTTTGATATTCTCTTATTTCTCCCGTTCTGACTCATCATTTATATAATATTTTATGAATACTATTTAAGTGCAGTTTTGAGAGGTAGGTGAGGAAGTGACCATGCCTCATTTTGTTTATGTAAGGAAACTGGTATCAAAGAGGTTAAGTGCCTGGATCAAATATCCAGTAAATGAATATACAGGGAGGCTGTCTGTCTCCATTCCCCTGTCAGCTTCATATCATGGATGCCAACTTATGAGAGGAAGGATGGAGATCCAGGCATCCTCTTCCCAGCCATGGTGCATTAGCCAGACAATATGATTATGATTTTAATTGAATTATATATGAATAAAGAGAGCAAGAAAGTTATTTTATTATTGACATTTTAAGGATTTTCTTTAATATGATTCACCTCTTAAACTTTGCTTTTATTTTTATATGATACAATCTTCTACAGCAGAAGGAATGTTAGATTGGGTCTGAAGATAACTCTAGTTGGACTAATATCATGCTAAATGTTCTTGAGACATTTACCAATTGATTTAGCTCCAACTAAAGAGGTTTAGAAAAAGATGCTCTCCGAAGTACACTTTGGCTATTAAGTGGTGTGATGCAAAAATAGATGAATTATTTACTTATAGAATTCCTCTAAAACTACAAACCCAAACTTTAGGGTAAATTCTCTAATTCTTTTTTTTTTTTTTTTTGTCAGAAAGATTTCACCCTCGCAGTCTCCAGTATTTATGAGGATACTACAAAGCTTGAATATCACTCTTTTACAGAAATACATCCATGCTACGAACGTCGGTGATACAAACACTCTCGGGCTATACTAAGCACAATGACCCGAACACCCTGGACTGATTTTCCTTTCTCGGTGGCTTCCCCACAAAACCACGCCCAGGCCCCTCCAAGGTGTGGTCCCCTGAACGAGAAGGCAGCGCACCACCTGCTGTGACCTAACCTCACCGTTTCAAACAGTGGCGCTGCCAGCAGCAGGGGGGTCGACAGAGGTAAAACTACTCGACTGTTCCGCTCTTAGAACTCTTGTTTTGGATTCCCTGGAGAGCAGCAGTACTGCTTGTCGAAGAAGTTGTTCACAAGAAATTAAGCACATTTTCTGGATGAGAGAGCAGCAGGAGAGGAAGAGAAGACATTGGAATCATGGTGTTGCCTGAGGCAGGTCCCGGATGCTGACTTGGGCCTTGAGCTCCTGATCTCAAATCTGCAAACGTTTGTGCAAATTCCAAGGATTAGCAAAGCCCAGACCTTTAAGTGGGGAAAGTCTTACTTAAGTCTAAGTAAGGTAACTGACTTTTTAAGAAAATTAAGTCCCCAAGTCTTCAAATTAAGAAGAAATATATTGGTCAAAGGCCAAATTTGTAGATGGATAAAGGTAATTTTTCCTAAACACTTATACAATCTCAATATCCTTCCTACTAGGTAGATCTATTTCAGTGCCACTCTACCTGTTTTTCTTTGAAAATCCTTTTAGAAAATTCAGTCATTTTTGTCTTGCACATCCTTACGCTAGATTCTCAAAGACATGTTTTGTATCAAGAAAAGCCTCAAGATTCACAATGACTTTATTTAATGAGNTAAGGTAACTGACTTTTTAAGAAAATTAAGTCCCCAAGTCTTCAAATTAAGAAGAAATATATTGGTCAAAGGCCAAATTTGTAGATGGATAAAGGTAATTTTTCCTAAACACTTATACAATCTCAATATCCTTCCTACTAGGTAGATCTATTTCAGTGCCACTCTACCTGTTTTTCTTTGAAAATCCTTTTAGAAAATTCAGTCATTTTTGTCTTGCACACCCTTACGCTAGATTCTCAAAGATACATTTGATTTTCTCCTGCCCCTTAAGATGTATTCCAACATCCTTTGATTCTGACCCAAAGTCAAACCAGGCTGATTCTTAAGGATAAAATATAAAATCCCTTGTAAAAGAGAAAACTATCAAATTAGTGAACTACTCTATCTCACACAAGCATGGTTTGAGTCACTGCACTACTCACATCCTTGGGAAGTATCAAGAACTATATTGTACACAAGGAAATCTGGAAGGAAAAAACAAACAAAAAAAGGAAGCCAATTCAAGCAAACAGAAATCAAGGGAACAGATCTTTTCCAAATAACACAGACTTTATGGAAAATACTCATTTCATGTTCCATATATATAACTTACATGAGACCTGAGGCCAAAATAGATGTTTTTAACTACTGGCTGCTATAAATGGGAGTTCTGTGTATTATTGAGACTTATTTTTGTCTGAAGATATAGTACTACTAATAATTTGTCTGGGTCCACCTCTAAGTAATATTCCTATAACGTTCCATCAATTAGTCATGTATTTATTTAGAGGCAACTCATGGAGATTTATACACGCTAAGGACAAGGAGTATTTTATAATGAAAGCACTTTGTGACAAGTATGAAATGTATAAAGAAAAAGTTTGCTATATCCCTATGTGTGCATACGTGTGTGTGTTTGTGAATATACATAAACGCAAAAAGTATTTTTATTTTGTTGGATTTCATTAATGAGGAAAAATAATTATCACCTATTTGTAAAAGACAGGTCAGACAGGTCCAAAATTTACTTGAAAAAAATGATAGAGTTCTTTAATATTTATTATAGGTTTATCACATTGGGGAAAAACAAAATGAGGATCAGAAGCAAAGTGTCCTCATAAATGGACTCTTTCTCAGAAACAATCAGTGTCGGCAAACAATAATCAAATTTCATGCAAAGCCATATTTTCAGTTCACTTTTATAACTCTCTAGTGCTGTTCTGCCTTTCAATAATGGGTAATTGGAAAAGACACGATGCATTTTACAAATGTTTTCCCTTGGATTTCCGAAAAGGTGACTTTTTCAAAAAGTAAAAGAGCATTTCTAAGTCAGAAAAATCTCATATAATTGAAGCCTCCTGCTGCATGCATGTTTAATAGTACAGACAACAGAATAATTGACATGTGTGATTCTGGATCACATTTCAGATTTTCAATTATTTCAGTCTGCTGAAATGTGTTTAAGTGGACTAACCAGGTATACTTTCAGTAATTCGGCTTTTAATGACTATCCTTCACTTCAGAGCTACCTTTGATGTTAAACTAGTCTAAAAATAATGTAATTTCCCCACATGCTGGTTGGGTTATAGTCAGATGTTTCTTAAATATTTCATGTAAGAACTCTCCCTGACCCCTACCACTGTGAAAATGTGAGGAGATTTTACTTACAATAATTTTATATCTTGTAGTTCACTAAATTAACTGGCATGATCAGGACCTCAACCAAAATTGATTGCTGAGCCAAAAATAAGATCAAAGCAATAAATCAAAAGGATATAGCAGATGTAAAAATACAAATTGCAAGAATAAGTTCAAAATAATTAATATTTGCAAAATTGCACTGAAAAAGGCCTTCGAAGGTGTAAGGCTCGTAGCACATTAAAATCTAAAATTTTAAATAGGCCTCTGAACCAGGAAAAGACTACTAATTCCTACTTATTTGCTATAAAGCCAAGAGGCATGGTACCACAGAACTCGATTAGTAATTATACTAATTTCTCTGCTAAGTTTCTCGAATTCCTTCAACTTCCTGCTACCAGATAATTCAGAAATATGAGCGCATGGAAAAGATTTCAGTCACCTTTCCTATGTACTGGTCAAGGCCATTGTTTCTGTACTCTTCTCCCTAAATTATTTCCACAAAATATAAATATGTATAAAATAAAATTATTGAATTTATTATTTAATAAATTAAACTCAATAAGCATTCATTGGGCTTTCCTTATTAAGGAGCTGTCAAATTTAGGGTGTACATAAAGAGATGAAATCAAGTCAATCATCTTCAGGAAGTTTCAATCTACTGCCTCAGGACATTATATGATAAGGGCATAAAAAGATGCAGTGTGTGAAGAACAAGATAAATGCTAAAAAGCAAGTAAATATTATTATGCAGAGCTTGAGGAGTCAGGGCTTTACAGAGTTGAGACAGTGAGAAAGCATTTCATGGCAGTGGGAACTTACGTGATGGATTTTATTTTATTTCATTCATTAATTTACTTTTAGGAGATGGATTTTAAAGGATCCGAGGAGGCTTTCCAGCCAGAGAATTGGTGTTGATAAAGCACAGAATCACAAAACGTGGGGCATAGCCACAGATCAGCAAGCAGTCCAGCCTGGCTGCGACCCAGCTGCTACTTGGAGAAACAGTGGCAATTAGGACGGGAGACGTAGAGGTCTGAGGTCTTGTGCGGCCATGACCTGCACAATTCAAGGCCTGCAGTTCTTCTGACTAAAGCACATCATGTCTTCACAGTGGTGTACACAGAAAGTAGCCTCGGGGAGATGAGAATGAAGAGGTGAGAGCAAGAGATATTTTTTTAATATGAATAATGGGATGGAGAGAGAAAAAGGAAAAAAAATGTAAACAATAGTATGTTAATATTAAGTCCTAAAAGCATTTCCCAGTATGAATGACTAGGATGAATTAATAAAACCGTAAGATAGTTTGATAATCCAACGGTACCAAAATGATCAATAAAAACTAAACTTGTATTACAGGGTAAGTTAGGCTGTTGAGTACATTTGTAAGACATTTGGAGGATTAAATAAGATGTTTTTAAAGTTATCTTCAGTTTGTTGAAGAAATCACAGAAAACCAATGCTGAATTATAAAATGAAACAAATAAAACCTCTAAAACCAAAACCAAAAACAAACACTGAGCATGTGTAACTCTTTAGCTTGAATTAAAAACACTTGTAATATTTCAGGTAACTTTTATCATTTTTATTCATTTATTTAGAAACACTCCCAATTACTTAACTTCTGATGAGTAAAAATTACATCTTCTGTGATATGACAGAATGGGAGCAATATTTTTTATAGCTTTGTGTTTTATGCTATAAATATTATCTTAATAACTGTAGGGCAAAGTGTATCTCAATTTTAGAGAAGAAGAACCAGAGACCCAGGGAAGTTAACTCACTGGAAAAGAGTAAATAGCTAGTGAGTAGTAGAAGAATAATTTGGCTACAAAATCTTTATCAACTACTTCATTACTGGTCATATTTATGAAGGTTACCATTTTGTGACCATATACTATGTGACAAACATTGTAGAAGTCACTCATAATTTAAATGTAACACTTAAAATCACCCTGTAGGAAATAAGAGAAAGTAATATTCTAAATTAACATTATTCCTGTGTTACAAGTGAGAAACTTGAACCTCAAACAAAGGCAAAACTCCTTGATACAAGTTTACACTGCCCACTATCTCTGTCCCAATTTCCTCCATTTTATGCAGTTGCCATACCCAAAATTATTTAGAAACCCAAGGAGTGCTCAAAAGTACGAAAGAAATACATACATACTACATACACATACATGCAGGCATATCCTTTTTATGAATATGGAGAAAGAGATAGAGATAAGATAGAAATAGAGATAGAGATGGAGATAGAGATGATAGATAAATATGGAATCACAAGGGTATACAATATTCCTTTTGTGGATGTATAGTACCAACATCAGGGGAAATATTTCAATTCAGCAAAAAAGACCAAAACAGCTGGCAAATTTAAATGCTACATTCTCTACCACAAAACAGTTGAAATGTGTCATTTTCTACTTAAATTGGAACAGAACAAAAGCAAGTCAAATAATGTGTGTTGTTTAGAAATTATTATACTATAAAGGATACTCTACAGTGATTTTAGGCTACTCAGGAAAAAAATGAGAATCTCCTTTCATTGGATATACTAAATACATTATTCCTTTTCTCAAAAATCCCTCAAGTTGGGTTAGAAATAAATGGAATTTAACTACTATTTTAATAAGGCTTCGATGATTTAAATTGGTAAGCCCAAATCACTTTATTATAGCAAGTACTGAAACAGCATTTAATTATCTGTAGTTAATAGTACAATCAAATGGATTAAGCTATTTTATCATGGTTACCAGAGGTAGATGGAGAACTCAACTGGTCCATAAGAGTCAGGATTAGTAGCCAGTACAAGAACACTGTGTATGGATTGCCTATATATGGATTGCCTTAATGTTGTACTCACTTGGAAAGAATACTGTGAAACCTATATAATCACCAAAATTGAAGTAAAATCTGAACAAATTATCTAACCAATAGTAGATAAGCCAGTATTTCAAATAAGAACTAGAAAGTCTTAGAGAATCTCAAGGCACTGTGTGGTACCAATACATTCGATTTGAAAAGTTTTAAATGGAAAGTGATGAGTTGGACCTATATAAAGAAGAGCACATCCTAAGTTCAATCCTAGGTTAGAAATATAAGAAAGAGACATTCCATTCTCTACAGCAAAGGTTCAAGTGCAAAATGGGCTCATTTTATGAAGTTTGTCCTAAACGGGTTCAATAATGCTGACCTATATAATCTTGCTTTATTTAGTCTGCATATATTTATTTGAAGGTAACAAGTGGTAACAGCCAAGAATTACATTTAGTCCTTTTCCATCTTGCAGATAAATAGAAATGCCAAAAGTGAAATGCAGTGAAGGAGAATAATCAATGAAATTATTCACTGAGAATATGGGACACTGAGTTACCCACACATGGAAAGTGATTTTAGAGCAACTATTTCTTATCTGGATAATTAGAACTCATTTATCTTAACAAAACAAATAATAAGAACAACAAGATTTCTAAACAGAATACGTGACTTTGTAGAACTGACAATATAATGGTAGAATTTGAGGAAATAAAATATTTTATTAAGTGGCCTATTAATGTTTTGCTTTGTTTTTTTATTGATAATATTGTAGAAATGAAACCATTCAAGAAAGAGAGTAGCAAAAACAGAATGCATGTATCCTTCCCATTGAGGAATAAAGTTGAATATTGCCATCGATAGGAAGAAGTAACCTGTTCAGTGAGATCTGTTCTCATTTCTGCTTTCACACCGCAAGGATGAATCTTATCCTAATCTTAGACTGCTCTCAAAAAAAAAAAAAAAAAAAGCAACCTCAAGGTAGTATTAAAAGTCAAAGTACTGTTTAAAAACCAGGCCAACTTTCTCTTCACATTACAAATATACATGTTTCAGTTGCTAACCGTGTCACTAATGGAAAATTCAAGTCAATTACATGGAAAAGGAAAATTAATCCACTCTCGATAGTTGATTTTATAACAAATAACTTTATAAATGTGGCTAATGTTCCTGACAAGAAAGGACAGGCATGTGCAGAGAACCTTGAGAAAAAGTAGGGCAGACAAACACTTGATCATGCTGCGTTGTATAGTTCCACCAAGCAACAGACAAGCTATTATAACTTTATTGTTTCAGGATATAAGCCTATTATACTCTGCAAATGAAGACACTGACATTTTGCTGTACTGGTTGAAATGATTAACAGTTCACAGAGAACAGTACCAACTGTGCCAAATTAAATATATTAAAATTTGAAGGTTTTACATTCGATATGCCCTCCACTGTTAATGCACATACAGTATAGTTTAAATGGCCTCAGTGGCTCCGTTAATAATGTGGTGGCATGTCAGTTTTGGAGATGCAATTTAAGTCCTTGCTATTTTGTAATAAAACATGGCAGACTGTGTTTTTCTAAACCATTAATAAGTACATCTAGTGTTGGTGGAACAGGAAAGCAGGGTATGTCTATAAGCCTATTCATATATATGTTTAAACTTTATATGGAAAACATATATATTCATGTATGTATAGAACTCTATTATATATATTATGTATGTGTGTATGTGTGTATATTTATGATCACTTGTGCTGTGACACACCTCAACAGACTTAGGAAGCAACATTCACAATACTTAGATAGTTAATATATTTTTTAATCTATCTGGAGTCCTGATAGCTTTTTTCTAGTCCTTTTAGTTCAAAGCATCCTGTTATTTAGTCATATATTTCCCTTTACTCAAAAGAATTCATCTCCTTTTATATGAATGCAGATTCTATGGCATCCCAAGTTATTTTACCTCTATTTCATTCTCCTCATATGTAAACTGTTGATATTCACATGAAACCCAAAGATTTGTAGCGAAGATTAAATCAATATAGTATTTTAGAGTTTATCACAATGTCTAGCATATAGGGAGACTACAAAGCTTATTAAATGAAAGTCTTAGTGTTCATAATTATCCCTCTCTTGCAAATACTGCATATTCATCTGGTACTTAGATAAAATTACCTCACAGAAGCGGGAGCATTCCTTAAACTACAGAAAACATACACTGACTTGTCCAACCCTTCTGCTTCTGGTGCCCCAATGATGACACTTATTCATCCTAAATGACCTCAGTGTTTTCCCTCCAGATGCTGAGTATCTGGGTGTGCATTTCATTGTATTCCAGACTATATTCCAGACTTCTGCTTCATTTTTAAATACAAGAATGTACTTACCCCAGTGCTTACATGCACAAAGATATCAAGGGTCACATTTGTGTATTTATTATACATGACAACTTATCTGAGTAAAACTTCCTAGTTTGTATTTTCAGAGTCATGATGTTAGCTCACTTAAAATGTGTTATGCATGAAGGTTAGGAATTAATTGAACACCAAAAAGGGAAGTAACTTAACAACAGACTTGGTAAAACAGGTAGGCACAAACCTCTTGCAATCACTAGTGATAAGAAGATAAAAAATAAGAATGTGAAAGAGGAGACAGGTTGTGGTTATCATTTAGAAGAAACTTTGCTGTTACCTTCCCAGGCTGGTGACATATCCTATCATGGATCAGGTAATTTCCTCAACTCCCCACAAAAATGCAAGGTAGTAGTGGCTCAAGCCATGTTTTCCTGGTTTTTACATTTTCAATTTATGACTGTTGTAAATGTCCCTGAGAAGATGCGATTATACATTAAGAATTGTATAATCACCATGCTAACTTTCTGTTATCTATTTAGAGAGAAAGGAGAGGAGAGAAACAATATAAAAACATGAAAAGTTAAATTGTGGTATTCAGTCTTGGGGATATTAGGACAAACATTACAACTTCGAGTTCCTTGTACATCCTCTGCCTGATAGTCTCAATACATGCATGGTATACAATACAGATATATAGATATAAATACATGTATATACATATCTATCCACAGTTCACCCTTGAACAACACAGTTTTGAATTATTCAGGTCCACTTATATTGGACATATTTTCCCCAATAAAACAGTACTGTGAATGTATTCTCTCCTTCGCACAATTTTCTTACCATTTTCTTTTTGTCTAGATTGCTTTCCTGTCAGAATGCAGTAAATACTACATATAACAAATAAAATATGTGTTAATCATTGTTTTATATTATCATTAAGGCTTCCACTCAGCAGTGGGATATGAGCAGTGGTTTTTGGAGAGTCAAAAGATTTTATGTGATTGTTCAACTGGGTGGCCCGTTAAGCACCCCTAACTACTGCATTATTCAAAGGTCTATTGTATATGTATCTTTGTTTTGTTTTTTTTTTTTTTTTTTTACAAATAGTTTATTGTCAAGTTGGCTTCCAAATAACACCCAGTGCTCATCCCCACAAGTGCCCCCCTCCATGCCTCTTAAAGAATTCGTTTTTTAAGGGATTTGAGTTATATTTTTAAAGAATGATTTGTATTTTTAAAATGAAAGCATGCAGCTAAATGTAACTAAAATGCTAAGAGAGAGATTTTATAAAAGTCTGATGTTAGAAACAGTTAAGAGAGGAGGTAATGAAAATGAGAAAGAGTCATGGTTTTGAGCCAGTTGGTTACAAGGGAGTAATACCCACATTTTGTTATACTTCATGCATTTACTCAACTGTAACTATTCATAAGTAAGCATACAGAATATTCCTACTGAGTATGTTGATCACATTCATAGGTATTTTAGAAAAGGCAAGGAGAAAAGATGAGGAAGGCTTGACATCACAAAATTCTAAGTTTGGAATATATAGAAAATCAGGTTTCAACCAATTCATGGCACTTTAAATTCTATTCATTAATTATCATTAGTTATTATCATTATGATCACGATTTCATTAAAAATACTGTTAAAATACAACTGATGAATGTCAAAAAGCTAGACTTAAAAAAATGAGACAATTCATGTACAATTCATGTACAAAGCCAGAGATTATAGATAACCACTTTTTCAAAGGACTCTGAAACATCTTTCCTTACTATGGGTGACTTTTAAAAATAATCTGCTTTGGGGAACCTAGGTGGCTCAGTCAGTTAAGCATCTGACTCTGAAACTGGCTCTGATCGTGATCTCTGATCTAGTCCCTGTGGGGCTCTGCACTGAGCATGGAGCCTGCTTGGAATTCTCTGGGCCCCTCTCTCTGTGCCCCTCCCCTGGTCACACTCTCTCAATAAAATAAAATAAAATAAAATAAAATAAAATAAAATAAGGAAAAATAAGACAAATAATCTGCTTTGTGTCAATTTATTACTATGAAGCATTTAAATGATTATAAACTGAAGATATTTGGTGAACTTCTAAGTATACATCTCTCAGCATTATTAAGTAATCTTTAAGCTTGATATTTACTATTTACTTCCCAGTAAATTTACTAATATCTTAATATTTAGAAGAGATCGTGTTATTTCACTTTATTTTTATGTGTAATATATTTTAACACTGTGTTTGAAAAACACTGTAGAACTGAATCATTTCAATAGATTTCACTGTGAGAGATAAAAATGACTTCTTTTCCTTTCAAAGATGTAAGACAGTGTCGGGTCTTTTATACGTTCTGTATTTTCAGCCATAATCAGTAGCATAAAGAAATATAAGGGATATACATATATACATACATGTCTGTTATTTATAAAGTTTACTTTCTAAACTAGATTTTTAATAGGCCCACAAATTTTCATTTTAAATTAAATGTTAGTAATGTTGTATATGTAGGATACCTTTATTTTTTAGACAAAAGTGAGTTTGTCTTTACAAAGGTACTTGGGTCACTAGAAGTCTCGTCAAACGAATCATCTCATCACCTTTAGCTTGATGACTCATAATTTCATCATCTAAGCAAGAATTATGTACTGGAGGTGTTACATTGGTATTACACATTCTTTCCAGTAAGGCCAATATCCGTGATAAAACCTGAAAATCTAAAAGATCAGCCCTGGAAAAATCCATCTATGAGATTCAGTTCAGTGATCATATATATCTTACCTCTAATTTCATTTGAGGACAAACAAAATATAATGAGAGGGACATTTTGTACCACCTGTAAGAATTTATTTACATAAAAATAATCTGGAGGGAGTAATTAAAATTAAAACCAGATAGAGATAATGAAATCTGGGCTTTGAAAATTAAATTTTAATTGGTAAACTGATAAGAGTCTATTGGTAAATAATAAATCTGTGCTGTGTTAGACCTTAATTTCACCTGTGTTTCACTCGCTGAAAATCGGACAAGTATGAATTATTACATCTACTTACTTGTCCCAGTTATAATCAGGCAACAATCTGTAGCGCAATATCTGTTATACATTTTTATGCATTAATCCATTATGCTTTCAGCAGAAAATCTGAATACACTTCATTCTACCACCTAATAAATCTACCACTTAAACCTTGTACAAAGGAGGCAGAGAAAGAAAAACAAAGACAAAAATGAAACAGTATTCACCAATCTTTAAAAACGTTATCAAAGTTATCAGATTTGTTTCCATTAAGTTAACATTATCATATTTTAAATATTTTACGCTTGAGAAAATCTTTCAGAGGATACCATGAATATTTTTAAATACATCTCAAAACCAGATGAAATAAAATTTGAAGCTCCTCATTGGAAAAACTATAGTAATTCTTTTCCTGAAGGGGAAGAGGTCATTTGTCCTGACATTCATGTCCTTCTGCAATACCCAGTGTCTCAAAGGAAGCCCACCGGCTATTAGGTCCATGAGACCTGGTCATCCTCAGGTAAAGCAAGAGACAAATCATTTGTAGATTAAACCCCTAATTTGTACAAATTACTAGCAAGCAGTATTTTTATCCAGCAAAGCAATTATTCAAGACTGAAAATGAAAAGAATGCACTTTTAGACAAGCCAAACTGATTTCTTATCACCACAAACCCAATTTTACTGAAGGAGCCTTTAAAGACAGAACTTCAGAGAAGAAAAAGGGTATCAAAGAGAGACAGAAATGCAAGAGGGTAGCTTAAGGAGAAACTGGCGAGCACAAAGGTCAATCTGAAATATTTTTTGTGTATCACAATCGCAGCTGTTATCTTATACAGAATTAAGAACAAGACAAAAAGAAAATCCAAGTTCAAAATGGTCTAAGTCCAAGCACTGGCTCCAGGCACTCAATGCAAAACAGGCTGCAGAATTAAAATGAATTCCAATTAAAAAAAAAAAAAAAATAGTCGTGATCTACACAGTTTCACAGACATATTTTCTCCATTTCGTATTCTGGACAGTAAACTGCACAGAAAAGACTTTTTTCTTTTCATTCGCTTGTTGCAGTCACTCAGTCTTGCTGACCACCCTCCTTTCAGTAAACCTCATGTGATTCCTACACAATCTGAGGAGAATGTTTTTCATGATGCCCTTTCCTACCTTTATGAATTACTTTTCTCTGCAAAGAAGATCATAGGTCCTACAAACACAATGTCTCATTCCAGCTGGCGCGGACCCTGCAGTGAAATATCAGTTTTATCTTCCAGATCAGCAGGATAAATATGAACAGAACAAACAGTGTATTGTCTGAGCAGTATTGCTAGGTAGCTTTGCATTGCCAAAATAATTCCATCCAAAATAGCTTTCTTGGATGTCTTTGTCTTAGCATTACTTACTGTATATTCCACATCAAAATTGAAAATGGCACAATTAAAAATCATTTGACCATGGAAAGCACTCTATATACATATTAAGATGTGTAAAACAGTATTGGAAATTACAAAAAAAAATCCTTCCTCTGTTTCCTGTATGGTGTAATTTTGAAAACATGGATTTTTTGTCCTCCTTGTTGCTTTATTTAAAGTATCACACAGTTATTTGGGCAAAAAAAATAATCTAAGAGGTAAACAAATTTGTAACTGTCAACGTGTAGTGTTTACACTGTACAATTACCATAAACACTCATAAGTAAAATGATATTCACATGCTTCTGCTTATCATTTTATCCCATTATTATGAAATTTTGGACCACGAGCAAGTTGTGATTTAAATTCTTCTGGTCAGCAACTGGTAACTTAGAAGTTTTCACTCAGTCCATCAATGACACAAAATGTAGGTTAATTGAGGAAATGCTAAGCCTAGATTTTCCAAGCAACCAGACAAATCAGTAGCTTAGAATCAAGATTAAGAACTTTTTCCTTGGAGAGAATTGCTGGTGAACAAACCCCATCACTCCCTGACAAATTTGCACAATGTGAGAAGCGCTCTCTCCTCCTGAAGTCAAGGACCACTCTTGACATGATGTGTCTCTCAGAAATCAAAAGGTGAGTAGACTCCTGTCTTTATTCCTAGTCAGGAAGTTGAAAAGGCAAAAACAATGTACAGCTAACATTCTTTGGTAGTGAACTCAGCCTAGAATTTGTCAAGGTACGTAATAGGTAGTGCTTCCTACAGACTGGATATTTTGTCATATGCTAGGACAGAGTCAGCCTGGAGTCAATGTGACTTCTGCTTAAGTGTACTATCGGTGTACGTAATAAAAATCCAGCAAAAAGTCTTCCAGTGGTGGTGGGGAAGGAGCCCCTATAAAACCAGAATCTTGCAGGGACTAAAACTCTAGGAAAGGGTAGCTGTAGCTTGTGTCAGGGCAGAGTCCAAGCAGAGGATCCCCAAAGACATCATGAGAGCTTAGACTAGATCGTGAGAGCTTAGACTAGAGTAGTAACTAGTCAAAATCAGCTAGAACCATCTGCCAGATGTAGAGAACACAAAATCATTTTAGAGCAGTACCAGTCAAGTCAAAACTTTGTGTAAAACTCCTCCCTGTCATTCCTTCCCTTCTGTTTTCCAATTTAGGAAGCTTTGGGATGAGTAGAGCAGAAAAGAGAACAGTGTCTGGCTATTCCTGTTCCCAGTGAGCCAGCGATCTACCTCAAGCCAATCTTTTATCTCACAATGGAGATTTGAATCAAATGCATAGTCATTATTAAGGACCGGGCGTTTTAATTGCAGTTTCATACTTCATTTTGTGATCTGAGGCGCCTGAGTAGCTCCGTCAGTTGAGCATCTGACTTTTGATTTTGGCTCAAGTTATGATCGCATGGTTTGTGGGTTTGAGACCCACGGTGGGCTCTCTGCTAACAGTAGGGAGCTTGCTTGGGATTCTCTCTCTCTCTGCCCCTGTCCCTCCTTTCTCAAAATTAATTAATTAATTAAATTTAAAAAATAAAAAAAATTAATAAAGTTACCACAGGACTCCCCAAGAGAAAAATGAAGATTCAGGATCCGACCAAAATTTTCATTTAGTGGTGAAAGATTCCCTTCCCCCATTCAACAGTGTTAAAGGGATAATAGGGACAAATAACAACCAGGTATATTAAAAGAATCTTACAAGTCATATCTGATCAATATTTGGAATCCATCTACATAAATGAATTATCTTTTCTTCTACTCAAAGAAGGATAGATTGTATTTCAAGCATCAGATCAGCTTAGTCTATAAAAGAAAGTGAAATGAGAAGGAAAACACAGTTTTCTTTTCTTTCTTTTTTTTTTTATGGTGCCCTCTTAGTATCACCATCTGGCAGTTTTCCTGTGACAATTATTGTAGAAACAAGTGGCTCTTATCCCAGCAGTCAATGGAACACACAATAGATATTTAGAAGAAAGAGAATCTCCAATCACATACAGCACAGATGTCAGAAGTGTAAAGGGTTGGATATAGTTTTCTTTTTTCTCCAAGTTTCACAAGGCAAACAACATATTTTGATCACCACCTACTTTTGAGTCCAATGATTAATCTAACACAGGTCTCTGTGCCTCGATGCTACTGATATTTAGGGCTAGATAATACTTCGTTGTGTGGAGCTGTGTGCATTGTACGATATTTAGCAGTATCCCTGACCTTTATCCATTAAATTCTGGTACCTCTCCTGAATTCTGACAACTGAAAATATCTCCAGACATTA
Organism: Crocuta crocuta; assembly: GCF_008692635.1. Lineage (NCBI taxonomy): Eukaryota > Metazoa > Chordata > Mammalia > Carnivora > Hyaenidae > Crocuta > Crocuta crocuta. Next base: position 2,266,143 of record NW_027532420.1, on the reverse strand, counting down.
TCAAATATCCTCCATACAATAGAAGTGTCCTCTCCCTCTACCATGAGAACCACTGGTTTAAAAATCAGCTTGCACACAAAAATACTGGTTTGTAATCTATTTCTAACGTACTTATTACCATTTAGCATTTTTTGAATATCCATCATATTCCAACACAAAACACTATCTGTTCATAAATCCCAATTGTAAGAGCTGATATATTAGAACAGTGTTGAAAACTAGGAGACTTTGTTTCCCAAAGCTGCCAGAACTCTTCAAAGACAGAAGTCTTTTTGGTACTGTTACACTGTGTCATGAAATTTGGAAAACACAAAGTTAATTTTGTGAACTTCTATTTCATTGAAAATTTAAAAAAACATTATCTCAACTCTAAGACTCTAAGGCCACCCCAAGAGCACAAAATGTTGCTAATCCTAGCACCAACTTCACGCAGTGAAACATCTATTACCTCCAGATTACTTGAATGTCACCACCAAGGACATTGAGTTCCTGCTGCATTATAGAGGATTTCTTTTTTGTGCAGCCATAACGTAATAATCTTATGGTAATCTGTTATTTTATTGCTTTATAAAAATTGTTTAGTTTACTAAATATTGAAGTTCCCAGAGAATAAAGAAAAATGTCTTGAATATATTTTGATTTAAACTGAATTTTCATTACTTTTTAACAATATTCAGATGTTACATATTTTGTGATGTGTTAAACATCATTAATTTTTTTTTTTTTTTTTTTTTTTTTTTACTTTGAGACTAACTTAGCTTGAGAGAAGATCGTCCAAGATGGAAGCTTAGGAAAACCATGAACTCACTTCCTTCCATGAAAACACCACATCTATAGCTACAAAGGGAGTGATTAGCACTGAAAAAGAACAGAAGACTAGGTAAACACAAAAGGGATAAAAGGGCCACACTGAGAGGGTAGCAGAGGCAGAGCCACGGTCTCATCAAAACTCCCAGCTCTAGTGCAGTGAACCCTGTCAGGAGGGATATCACTGGTCTAGAGCCTCTTCAGAGGAGTGAGGGCTTTGTGCTCTACATCAGACTCCCCAACCCTGGGGACATACATCAGAGATACAAGGCCCTAAAAAACATCTGGCTTTCAAAGCCAATAGGGCTTACATCCAAAGGCTCAGGGGTAGGGTGGCGGGGGCTGTGGAGATCTGAAATACTCATTTCCAGAAGCACATGTGCAGATGCAGTCTTCCCAGAACCCAAGGCCAAAGACAGCGAAACATAGTGAAGATAGTGAATCAAACACTGATAAAGGTAGTATACAGGTTGAAAGACAAAAGTAGTAAAACTAACTATAATTACAATTCTTAAAAGAGGTACCAAATATAAGAAAAATATGACATGAGAAATATAAAATATTTACAATATATTCAAATTTGTTTCCATCCACTTAAAATAGTTATATATATATATACATATACATATAAAAATATATATCTGTATATACATATATATACACACACATTATATATATATATACACACACATCCATATATATCCATATAATATAAAGTATACCATAGCCCTGGTTTTGCTTTCTGCACTTTCAGTTACCAAGTGTCATCCACGGTGAGGAAGCACATGATCTTCCTGATATAGCATCAGAGGCTCAGTAGTAGCCTAACATTATATCACAGTTCCTGCGTCATTCACCTCACTTCTTATCATATAGACATTTTATCACCTCACATTATCACAAGAAGAGTGAGTATAGTGCAATACAGTTTTGAAGGAAAAAGCGACCACATTCTCCTAACTTTTATTGTAGTATATGATTATAAATGTTCTACTCTATTATTAGTTGTTGTTATTCATCTCTTTTGTTGTGCCTAATGTATAAATTAAACTTTGTCATAGGTAGGTATGTATACTAAAAACCTATATAAGGTTCAGTACTATCTATACTTTCAAACATCCACTGCCTGTCTTGGAACATTCCTTCACAGATATGAGGGGGAGACTACTGTATAGGCTGTTATATAGGAAACAGATGGTAATCATGAGGCAAACACCTATAGCACATACACAAAAGAAAATAAAAAGGCTTTTAAACATAATACTAAAGTAATCAAAAGGGAAGAGAACAAGAGAAGAAGAAAGGCATAAGAAAGAACAAAAGAAACAGCAAGAAATCAACTGACAAAAAGGCAGTAAGTATCTATCAATAACTTCTTTATGCGTAAATGGGTTAAATTTTCCAAAAGACAGAGAGTGGCTAAATGGTTGCCTACAAGAGATTCACCTCAGCTACAAGGACACACCACACACAGACTCAAAGTGAGAGGGAGGGAAAAGATAATCTGTGCAAATAAAAAGAAAGGTGCCATAGTTGTATTAAGCCTGAAAAACTAGACTTTAAAACAAAGTCTGTAATAAAATATTAAAAAGGTATTCGTCCAACAGGAGGTTCATCCAACAAGAGGATATAGCATTTGTAAATATTTATGCATCCCATAAGTAGCACCTAAACATATAAAACTAATATTAATAGACCCAAAGGGAGAAACTGACAGGAATACAATAATCCTAGGGACCCTACTACCCTACTTATATCAATGGACACATCATCCAGACAGAAGATCAGTAACTAAACTGGCCATAAGTGGCACATTATATCAGATGGACTTAGTAGACATACACAGAACATCCTGTCCCAAACCAGAATACACATTTATCTCAATGCATTTCAAAGCTTGTCCAAGACAGATCACATATTAGGCCCCAAACAACTGTCAATAAATTCAAGAAGGTTGAGATTCTATGAAGCATCTTACCAATCATAATGGTATGCAGCTAGACATCAACTGTAAGGGAAAAAAATGAAAAAAAAAAAACAAACAAGTAGTGGAGATGTAACATTATACTTAAAAACCAATGGATCAAGAAAGAAATAAAAGGATAAATCAAAACATACTTGGAAACATGAAATTAGAAATACAACAATCCAAAATCTATGGAACACATCAAAAGCAGTTCTAAGAGGCAAGTTCATAGCACTACAGGACTACCTCAAGAAACAAGAACAACCTCAAGGAAACAACCTAATCAGAAAAAAAAGGAAGCCCAAAGTTAATAGAAGGAAGACAATAATTAATATCAGAGCCCAAATAAATGAAATAAAGAATAAGAGTATAATAAAAAAATCCATAAAGCCAAGAGATACTTTTCTTGAAAGATAAACAAAATTGACAAAGCTTTAGAGAGATTCACCAAGGGAAAAAAAAGAAATAATACTCAAATAAACAGAGAAATAAAAGAAGAGGTTACAACTGATGCTACAGGTATTCAGAGGATCAAAAGAGAGTATTACGAACAACTATATGTCAACAAATTGGACAACATAGAAGAAATGGGTAAATTCATAGAAACATACAATTTTCAGAGATGGAATAATGAAGAAAGACAAAATGTGAATAGACTGAATACTAGAAGAGAGATTGAATGAGTAATCAAAACCTTCCCAATAAGGAAAATTCAGGACCAGATGGCTTCACTGGTGAATTCTACCAACCAAAGATGATTCAATACCTATCCTTTCAAGCTCTTCCACAACACTGAAGAGAAGGGAACATTTCCAAACTTATTTTATGAGGGCAGCATTACCCCAACACAAAACCAGATATGGACAACAGAAAGAAAACTAAAATTTCGCTGATAAACAGAGATGCAAAAATTCTCAACAAAATATGATCAAACCAATTTAACCATATATTATGAGGATCATACACCATGATTAGGTGTGATTTACTCCAAGGATACAAGAATGGTTCAAAATCCAACTATCAATATGGTATATATCATGCTAACAACATGAAAGATAAAAATCATATAATCATCTCAATAGTTGCAGAAAATCAATTGAGCAAATCCAACATCCATTTAGGATAAAAGCTCTCAAGAATGGTTATAGAAGGAACATACCTCAATAAAAGACACAAATGATAACCCCTCAGCATTTATCCCACTCAATGGTGAAAAAGTAAAGTTTTTTCTTTAAGACTAGGAATGAGACAAAGATGCTCATTTTTGTCACCTTAATTGATATCATATTTGAAATCCTAGTCACAGCAATTAGACAAGAAACAAAAGTCATCAAAGTTGGAAAAAAAAAGTAAAATTTTTTTATGTGCAGATATAATGTATATAGAAAATCTGAGAGAATTGACCAAAAAACTGTGGGAACTAATGAATAAATTCAGTTACATTGCAGAATACAAAATCAACATAAAGAAATCTACACTAAAACTGTGCTATTAATATGAAAAATCAAAAAAATCCCACTTATTTTTTAAAATTTTTTAAAATGTTTTATTTATTTCTGAAAAAGAGAGAGACAGCGTGAGCAGGGGACGGTCAGAGAGAGAGGGAGATACAGATTCTGAAGCATGCTCCAGGCTCGGAGGCTAGCTGTCAGCACAGAGCCTGATGCGGGGCATGGGCCAGGAACTGTGAGATTATGACCTGAGCTGAAGTCAGACGCTTAACCAATTGAGCCACCAGATGCCCTAAAACCACCCTACTTATATTCCATGAAAAAGATCAAAATACCTGAGAAAGAATTTATACAAGGAGTTGAAACATCTGTATTCTGAAAACCACAATATGTAAATGAGAGAAACTAAAGAAAACACCAAGAGGAAGATTTCTGTGCTCATGGATTGGACTAATACTGATAAAATGTACATAATACCCAAGGAAATCTATAGATTCAGTGCATTCCTTATCAAAATTCCAATAGCATTATTCATAGAACTATAATAAAGAATTTTAAAATTTCTATGGAGGCACAAAAGATCCCACACAGCAAAAGGCATCTTCAGAAAGAAAAACAAAACGGGAGGTATCATAGTCTCTGATTTAAAACTATACGACAAAGTTATCATAATCAAAACAGTATAGTATTGACATAAGAAAGAAAAGAGATCGATGGAGTACAGAGAAACCAGGAGTAAACCCACATTTATTTGGTCAGTTAAATGATAACAAAGGAGCCAAGCACATATAATGGGGGAAAGAATAGTTAGCTTCAATAAATGGTGTTAAGAAATCTGGACAGCCACATGCAAAAGAATAAAAATGGACCACTATCTTATACCTTACATAAAATCTGACTCAAAAATCATTAAAACCTTGAATGTGAGACCTGAAACTGTAAAACTCCTAGAAGAAAACATAGTGAGCTCCTTCCATCTTGGCAATGAATTTTTGGATCAGATTCTGAAAATAAAGGCAAAAAAAAAAAACAATTAAGAAATAGGCTGCATGAATGTAAAAAGCTTTACAGCAAAGGCAACTATCAAGAAAATGAAAAATCAACTTTTGAATATGGTAAAATATTTCTAATTTAAGTATCTGATAGAGGGTTAATATCCAAAATACATAAAGAATTCAACTCAAGAGCAAAACAAACAAACCTACTAAAAACTGGCCAAAGGATTAGGTACACATTTTTCCAAAGCAACATACACATGGCCAACAGACACATGAAAAGATGCTTAGTATCACTAATTTTCAGGGAATTATATTAAAGTCACAATTAAATATCACCCCACATCTGTTAAAATGACTATTAAAAAAAAAGAGAATAGGAAGCATTGATAAGAATATGGAAAAAATGGAATCCTCACACACTGCTGGTGGGAATGTAAATTGGTGCAGTCACCATGTGGGGAGGAGTAAGGAGATTCCTTAAAAAATGAGAAATACAACTAATATTCGATCCAGCTATTCCACTTCTGGGTATTTATCCAAAGAAAGTGAAAACACTAATTCAAAAAATACATGAACCCCTATGTTCACTGCAGCATTATTTAAAATAGCCAAGATATGTAAAGAACCTGCTTCCACTGGTAGTTGAAAAGATAAAGAAGATAAATGTACACACACACACACACACACTGGAGTATTACTCAACCATAAAACAGAGTGATATTTTATCATTTGTGACCACAGGGATGGACCTTGAGGGTATTATGCTAAGTGAAGTAAGTGAGACACAGAAAGACATACACTATATGATTTCCCTCAAATACAGAACATTAAAAACAAAACAAATGAACAAACAAAACCAAACTTTTCTTTTATCAAATATATTTCATATATTTATCAAAGTGATGATTTTTAGAGTGCAGATCTTTTACCTCTTTGGTTAAAGTTATTCCTAAGTATTTCACTCTTTTTGATGCAATTGTAAATGGGATTTTTTTCTTTCCCTTTCTGCTATTTCATTATTAGAATAAAGAAGTGCAATTTGAAATGACTTAATATGTCAACTATAATTAAATGTTTAAAAATTAGAACCCCTCATAGATACAGAGAACAGTGGTTATCAGAGGGGAAGGTGATTAGGGGATGGGTAAAAAGGGTGAGAGGGGTCAATTTAATGGTCATGGATAATAACGACACTTATTGTGGTGCTGATCCTTTTGTAATGGATACTGATATCAAATTATAATATTGTATACCTAAGACTAATAGAATGTTATAAACCAATTTTACCTCTATTGAAATTAAAAAAAATTAGCATGTACATTTTCTTAACTCATTTGAAATGGAAGTGTAATTGTCAGAGTCAATCCCTCCCAATCAGGCACCTCCTCCTGAAGACCTTTTTGGTTTTATTATCATAGCAATGCTAACTACATAAAAAAATAAAGAAATCAGTTAAGTAACAGAAGTAAAAGTGTTCTTACCTAGTATCATAATAATGCCAACTCATTATTTGAGAGAAGCAGCCACTATTACAATTTGAAAGGTTATTTTTAATAGAAGAGAAACAGCTCAAAATATTTAATGAGAAATAATCCTGTTTGATCAGACAAATTGATTATTTCACACTAGAGAAGAACATAGTTTATTTTAAATGCCTATACTATATTCTTCTCTAAACTCTTTTCTCAAAAGATACCAAGGTTAATCATGTCAGGTCAGCAAATAATCATAGCATTGTGTGTTTAGTGCATACTTCTCCACCCTTCATTTCTAACGTGAGTGCGAATGAGAGTTTGAAGTCAAGTGTATTCTTAAATGTGCACGGAATATTTTTCTCTCCATCAGATAAACCACAATGGTATACAAACAAAAAGAAATCTATGTGGTGACATCTTAATAGCTTTTAAAAGGTTTGGTCTACAACATTCCATGAGCAATTAAGTTACTACCAAAAAGTGATCACATATAAATCTAGTTACATTTAGTTACATTTTTTTAAGTTTATTCATTTACTTTGAGAGAGAGAAAGCAAGCTGGGGAGGGGCAAAGAAAGCAAAAGAGAAGAAATCCCAAGCGGGATCGACACTGTCAGTATAGAGCTCAATGCGGGGCTCAAACTCATGAAATCTAGAGTCGGATGCTTAACTGACTGAGCCACCCAGACACCCCAATCCATTTAAATTTCAGAACGTGTCAACTCTCAATCTCTGCTTTTCTAGGTTACAAAACTCAGACCCTTTGAGTTAAAGTGACACTAACAAGGTCCTAAGGAAGTCATCGGTTTAGCCAGGACTACAAAGAATCTGGGACCACTGCCTCCTTCAGGGATTTTCCTATTCTCTCACCAAGGGCTGCAAATATTATTTTGAATGGAGAGGGGAAAATGCTGTATGTTTAAAAATAAGTGCTAAAATATGCACTGCAGGAGTGAATCTGGGGCCAAAAGAGTCAAAAATTTGTTTCTGTGTAGGAGTGTCTCTCAATACTCTTACAATATCCTATTTTCGGAACTCCTAGTACCCCAGTCCCTATGAACCACATCTAAACTTCCCACTTTAAAAGCAAAGGAATGACCCCCAAAATATATGGTAACTAAAAATAAAAAAAACTTTTAGATTTTTTTAGTTTTGTGGCATACGCCAGCAAATAGTGGATCGCTGTGCAAATTAGTGGAGGAGTCATTTAAACAGTAGTATAGATAATACAGTGGGAAAGGGTGAAGTAAAAAAGAGTTCAGTGTGAAACACTGCCTGACACTGCAACTAAGGGAAAACAGAATAAGCTCAGCTCAGTCTCATTAAGCTCATAGGAAACTGTGTCACCAGACAAAGGCATTGTTACAGATAAAAATTCAGGCTTAAGTTAGACAATCACCATTCACCTCAGTGACAAGGCTTAAAGCTTATTTAATAAATTTCCAATGGAATATTTATGAATGGATACAAATTCTAATTAACCAAAAGTCATTCTACAAAAGGAAACTAATAACAAACCTTCTAACCCACACTCTTCCCATTCAATACTGAAAAGAAATAATCCTACAGAGCCCATTTTTATTTTGGGGAAAGTACAATAAATATATGTTGAGTAATACCATTACTGACATAATCTAATGAGGAAAATGAACCATGGGCTTTGTTTTTAATCAAAATAATTTGTGTCATTATTCTAGGCTTACTGGTACTACACTCAAAAACACTTAGTTTCCAGTTTTTAAGACAAGCTTGATAAAAAACCAGATAGTTTGAGAGACTAGAAATCCAACTGGGAAAATATTACATAGCTTTCTACTGTAATATGCCTGGGTAACTATGGCAAGGTCAGAGTCAACAGAATATTCCCCATCTAATTTTAGTGCATATAAATGTGGAATGAATTATATACATTTTTTACAACTATGGGGAAAACCTTATGTCTTTTTTTTCCCAGTAAAGCTGCTTTCTTGTTGGTGTAAAACTGAACAGTTTATAAATAAAATGAAAGGAGAGTCAACAGTTCAGCTTCTTTAATCAGGAAGATGACATTTCTCTCTTCAGCATGCCTTCCAGAGACACCAGGAAATTAGAGCTTTCTGACTTTTTTGGCTGCTAAGGTATCAGGGAGGATGAGTGATCCTATTGGGAAAGACATAATAAAGATGTTGGTTTTCTCCACTGTTACCCCATTGCCCAATGGAAATCATTCATGAGTCTGCTGCCCAGAAATTTCTGGATGCTTAAATTTTCTTTTTGTTCCTCTGTGTATCCAGTCAGGAAAACTGATGAAAACAATGAAATTGGAAGAAAATGTATAACATATGAGGTGGTCATTAGTAAGAATGACTGTGATGTACGTGCACACTTATTTAGGATTGTCGGGTCAGACTTCTCAGAGAAGGGGATATTTTTGACAGAAATCTGAATGAAGGGAAGAAGAGAGTCACTGCAATTTCTGGAGGAGACACGGTCTCAGCAAAGAGAACAAGTTCAAGGGCCCTGCGGCCTGAGCTTCTTTGGTCGCATCAAGGAACAGCAATGAGCCTACTGTGTCTGCAGTGGAATGAAGAAGTGAAAAGGAGGTAGAAAAAAATCAGAGAGGGAGGGTATTTCTAGCAGCAGATCATAGATGGTCACATAGGCCACTGTGACGAATTTGGAATGTATTCTTGATGTCAAGGGAAACCAGTGGAAGACGTGAAGGAGAGGAACAGCATTATATGACTTTTCCATAAAGGAATCTACTGGTCTAGATGGAAATACATAATATGGTATGTTAGTTTGAACCAGATTCAACAGGAGAGCTCAATAGACCTTATGAGAGATAATGGTGGCTTGGAAGACATGATAAGGCTTGCTAAGAATAAGGATATATTTTGAAGACACAGACAGGAAGATTTATTACTGAGGGTTGGACACTATGAGAAATTTGTGGAAAGCACCCCCTCTAATATGTTTCAGAGCCAAACTCCGACCTATTTCTCTCAGCTCTCAAGTGCTGTTCCTTCCCGTGACTCCGTGGTTTCCAACCAAAGAGGGTCACCGAAATGCATAGCAGTATTTACCAAACACCAGCTTGTAAGTCACACTCCAGTCCTACAGAGTCAGACCACCTTGGAAAGGAGATCAGGGAATTATTGTTTCAGATATTCAGATAGAACCACCTCGTTTACAACGTGATGGTAAGTATGATGGATGTGTGTGTAAAATATGGCCTTCACACCATAGGAAAATCACTCTGCTTAGGGAATGTGGAGAAAATACTTGCGTCAGCGAGGATTTCACAGAAGAAATATGTAAGCAGGGCCTTGAAGCACAAATTATAGTTGCTGAATGAAGAATGGATCCAAAGACGTAGACTTCATACAGAAGTCAGAGAAGGGAAAAAAATTAAACCCTAAATGAGTCCTTTCTCTGAGTCTGGAACAAGGTGAAGGAGAAGGAATGTCAGTAAAAGCACATTTCTTTAAGAGATAGGTATCAAAGCAAGTAAAAATCCTCTGGCCTCAATTACTCTGTTAAATAGAAGGTGAGATAAGTTGTGGAGAAGGTAGGTTATGATGGATGTTTGGGCAAGAAAATCTAAAGAGAACAGAGAAGTTTTTCAATCAGGGCAGAACAGAATGAAAAAATGACCAAGAAAAAAAAGCACCCAGGTGAAATTTCAGAGAACGTATTAAAATATAGACCATAAAGAATAAATTATATACTAATCCAGCCAGCTGTGTGACTCTGTTTTACTCAGCAGCTTCACATACGAAAAAAGACACAGTACCCAAGAATGAGCCTTGTCTGAGGATTTGTGGGGTTTGGATGAGAAATGAAAGCTAAGAACAAATATTTGGGAGCTTGAGCAATTCATTTAACTTCCTGAGTCCCAACTTCCTAGTCCACACAATTGAGATAAATCTTAACTCATTATGCTATGAGGATTGAATTAGATCAAACAAACGGATTATTGTCTGATACATGGTAGAAGGTCTAGAACTAATAACCATTATTACTAGTGCTACTGCCAGAGGTATGCCCTTAAGGGGAATGAAGACAAAGTATCAGAACTCAGAAGGCCAAGAATTAGGAGGATACATTTTTGGAATGTTCATGTGCAAAAATCCTGAAATACCAAGAATAATGGCAGGAAGCCTCCAGTCATAAATGCAGGAAACTGACATGAAGAAAGTAAACTGTGTTTATATCTTTCCAACCTATTGAGACCATTGTGCCCATAATCCTACTACTCCTAGAAGGTGTTTGCTATAACTTTAGGCTTGAGTCACCCATCGTCTCCCCTGATTTACTTTTATTGAATGTCGCAATCTACCTAAATCCTTTTGGTTTTAATTCAAAGGGGTGAAAGGAAAGACATGGAGGGTTATTGAAAGCATGTTGTTCATTTTGTTGGTCACTACACAGGGGCGGTGTGCTTTTCCCTGCTGCCTGTTCACACCTGTGTACATGTTCACTGTACTCACAACCCCTGGTTGCACTAAAGCTTCTCCACATAAAAGTCATGAGTGACTCTACATAGCCAAATCCAAGTGACCATTTACAGTGATCACCTTCCTTGACCTTTCAACAATAATCTAGTCAGCCACTGATGCTGGCAACCCTCTCCACCAGGCTCCTGCAAGACCACACTCTTCTGGGTTCTGTGCACGCTACTCTGTCGCAATCAAACCTGTAGGTTCACCAAACACCAGATGATTATTTGTCAAATCATTCCTATCCTTTGACTCCTCAAATGATTGTAAGGAATATGATCTATTCCTACCTATGTGGCTATTTCTATTCCTCAGGATAGGGAGAATATATCAAACCACGTTTTTCTCTTTTAAGAGGTGACTGACCTCTACATTTTAACGTTTTCTAGGGTATCTGTGAGCCCTCTTTCCATCATCTTTCTCCTTAGAAACGCAGTGATTCTCACACAAATGTCATTTGACACCATTTACGGACTGGTAATCTCTAAACGCATGTGTCCAAATTGACTGTTTTAAACTGTAAGAGAACCGATCCAAATGATATTCTTAGAGATGCCTTAAATGTTGAAATGTTGAAAGGTTGAAAACAAACAACAATTGAGTTTTCATGTTAAGCCTATATTTTCCAATTCAGTACAATGGATGCTTCCAACCTGGCTCGTTTTTTTCTATAAATTATATTTATACTATCCATCTATAAATCATAAATGACACAGTTTCCATTAAGTAGCTGCAAACACATCATTTGTTTTAAACCTTTAAATGGTATCTGAATTCCACATCCGAACATAAATGCTCTCCTCATCTGTTCTGGACTGCCTTCTCTCATGAGCCTCTCACCTACATCTACATGGAGATGCAAACATTTCTACATCCATAACCTGTTACCAGGCTGACCTCCTGCCAAATAGCTCAAGACCAGCACTTTCCCCTTTTCTAGGGAAAGCACTTGCTATGTGCCCCTTCTCTAGAACCCTATTTTCTGTTTTCCTGATATAAGTGGTTTCTTCTCATGAATCTAGTCTCATATTAAATGTCACCTCTTCAGAGAAAACACCTTGTTAATATGAACTATCAGCACTCTTTCTAACCATGTGAAATAGATGTTTTTGTGTGCAAGTAAACTTGGTTTCATAAATAGAACAAAAAGCTCCAAACATTTTTTGTCTTAAAAATGCCCTAAAGTGATACGTCACTTTGGTTTATATTTTACATTTTCTTTGACACAGATTTGTCATCTCATGATCCAGAGAGCAGAGTATTTATACCAAGAGACAAGAATATCTAAGATCTGTACCACTTTTTATCATAATAACATCTATACTAAATTTATTTTTAGGACAATAAAGTTTTTCAGTGTAATGCCTAAATCAAAGGGGGAAAATAATATTAAATATTAAACATTTACAGTTTAGGATTAAACTAATTTTTAAATTTTTTAAAAAAATTTTAATGTTTATTTATTATTGAGAGACAGAGATAGACAAAGCATAGACTTGGGAGGGTCAGAGAGAGGGGGAGACACAGAATCCAAAGCAGGCTCTAGACTCTGAGCTGTCAACACAGAGCCCAATATGGGGATTGAACTCACAAACCAGGAGATCATGACCTGAGCCGAAGTCGGATGTTTAACTGACTGAGCCACCCAGGCACCTCTAGTTTTTAAATCTTTAAGTAAACCCAGATTATACTTAGCTTGGTTTCATAGAAACAGCATATTTCCAAACTTCCACAAACAGCTTTTGTTTCTAAATGCTAGAAAATGTATCCGAGTTTGGGTGTAATCCACCATACTGTTGGTATTTCTTTTATTGGTAATATAATTATTTTGTTAATATTTAAAAGTCATTTTGTAACTAATGTACTTTGGGAATAGGCAAGGATAGTTCCCTGAAAATGCTTAAACCTTGCAAGCTAACATGAAATAGATTATTTTGCTTCAGATTTCTTTTTTGTCTGTTTGTTTTTGGGAATGTTTTAATATATCTTAATAGTTTCATTAAATGATTATGTTAGTTCACATATAAAATAATACTCAAAATATAGTTTTATATCCTTCAAAACTATTTTCAAAGGAGACTTAAACAAATCCACTTATTGTAAGTTAACTTTTTATACATAAAAATATTTATCCAAAAATAGCATCAAATTCTTGCCACAATGGGACACTGTTAAGCTGTCAATCACTGGCCAGTGTATAAGTGAAATTATATGTGAAAAAAATTTTTTTTCATATTCAATTTCATGGTTCTTCTTAAACAAAGAAACTCAGATTGATTGCAATCATTTACACAGCCAGAAAAGAGAAGAGAATAAAAAAAAATTCAGATGTATCATTTTAGGCTTCTGCCTACAAAGCTTTCAGAAGAGAACTAAACAGAGAAATCCTATGCTCCCTTCAGATTGCATAAAGCAGCTGTGAATTCAGATTCCACACTTCATCTTTCATTTTGATGTGCATTCTTTTGATCCCCGGAAAGAAATATATTTATAATTTCCAAAAGAACTGCCTCAGAGGTAAGTGGTATCCAAATATTGTTCTGCAGAGATAAAAACATATACAATGTCAGTGGTATTTGGCTGTAGATTGATGATACATTCCACATGAATATAGAGACATCAAAACCTATAAAACTTGTAACATTATGGTTTAGGGACTATTTAACCTTTAACACAAATCATTTTTATTCTCCCACTGGAATTTAAAGCACTTTATTCTGTTATATTGTATTTCTTTTTGTTTCCCCATTTTCCCTGCACTACACCCACTGAAATTGTTGTCTTGGCAAGCTGTAAAGAAGAATAAGGAACATGATTTCAAGGCATACAAACTGAGAACAAGGGAGAACCAATTTCTTGAGAAGGTATACTTTTAATGTAAATGAGCTTAAGCCCATGACAAGAAAAGATTCCTAAAAATTAGAACTGGTTATACATTTTTTCTGATGAGTTCTGCCAAACTGGGAAGTAATTAACAGACAGTATGAAAAATAAATATATTGGCAGTAATCAACTTTTGACTGACCAATGTTTTAATTTTATTTTGATAAAAAAATATATTTCCTATTTGGTATTGCAGAATGCTCTATCGGGGTTGCTTGAAGGCATATCACTCACAGGGTATAAAGGGAAGAAAACAACAAACTTCAAGCCAATTTTGAAAATAAGTGGAAAAGGGGAATCTAAGAGATCATCGCATTTCATAAACACCCGATATCAGTGACAAATTCTGAGCCCTTCTGTTGCTATATGTGGTGAAGACCTGTACATTTCTTAAGGAATTCTTCCTGTGTGGATGAGATTCTACATGTCTTTTCTTTCCACCTTGACAGAATAACACTGTTGCTGGTGCACAGTGCCAAAGAGAAATATAAATAATAAAATACTTTGAGTTCCATTCAGAAAACTAAAATGATTTGTTCTAAAGATTAAATAAGCCCTGAACCATAATTTTATAGGAACGATGTCTCTATATATGGTGCCATTCGTCATCAGTTCACGGCCAAGAACGATGACATTGTACATTTCTATTTTTGCAGAACTTTATTTGGATAGCATTTGCCTCTAAACAGATCCCTCTAGAAACAGGAGCATGGGACATGTTATGTAAGAATGAAATAAGGGATCATGACTCTAAATGGAACAATGTTTCATTCAACATAAAGATTACTAGTAAAGTGTTAACCCTGTGACTGTGTTTTTTGTTTCTTATATTTTTAAAGCAAGCTAGTTCTTTCTGCACAGAGAGGAGAATAGTTGGATTTAATATAAAGATTTGAATTTAGTAACTTTGTCTTTTTATACAATATCCCTTAGATATGAGAGGTTTTCCAAGTTTACTAATTAATTATATTTAGGAAACAATTTTATAAAAGGATGCACAAAACTGCCAGTTATGCACTGAAGTCAGGTTATACAGAGTCATTCAAGAAACTCTAAATATTTCAATTAAATAAATGTCATATTCAAATGTGCTCCATACATTCCAAAAAGTCTAAGTGAATAGTAAATTATTTTGACATATGGGAAATATGTCAGACTCAAAATAACTATAAGAAATGACTTCATAATCCTTATTTTCATGTGGCTTCTTCTGTCTTTCCCCAAGTAAGTAAAGGTATTCTGGACTAATAATTGACAATTTGGTATAAAGCTAATTTTTATTCTAGGAGACTTTCTGGAAAAGCCCTTGTCTCTTGTGTACATTTCTCTTGCCCTGTGGTCTTAGTATAACACACAGTATGATGTCTTTATCACTTTGATGGAGCATAAAGGATTAAGGATATATTTATCTGCATATAAAATAAAATTAATTTAGATTCTGCAAGCACCAAAAATGCTCATTTCTAGACCTTTATTTTATTTTGACAGAAAGAGCATACACACATGCAAGCAGGAAAGGGACAGAGAAGGAAAGAAAGAAAATCCAAGCAGGCTCCATGCTCAGTGTGGAGCCCAGTGCGGGGCTCTATCCCACAGCCCTGGGATCATGGCCTGAGCCAAAATCAACAGTTAGAAGCTCAACTGACTGAGCCACTCTGGTACCCCGCTAGGTACCTTAAAATGTAGGACAGACGTTATTACATTCATGATGAGCTGGATACATTTTCTCCCATTTCTTCCAAGCATTAGCTTAGGAGACATCAATTCATGTAACTTTCTCTCTACAGGCAAATACAGAGGGGCATATAATATACATGAGAGAAACTGCATTAAAAAATGTCAACTGTCACAAAATATCCAAACTTTGTATCTACTATTATATTGCAACAAAACAAGGGTTATTTGAAATGCCATTTTAAATTTGAAACTAAATCTCACGGACAACAGAATTCTCTTCCGTAAGTATTACTTCCTTTGATTTGTAATGCCAACCTAAACCCTTGCCTCTGCCTGAGCTGGTGAGCTCTGTCAGCAGGCTTTGCATTGTGGTGTGGTTTCCCATCCACAGAGCTCAGCTTCCTATGTCTTAGCGCAGCAATCTCCCTTATTCAGTTTCTGACTGGAAACCAGAGGTACAGACTAAGACACTTCTCTACAGCGAATCTTTACATCACAGCATTTATATTTACAATAGCTACTATGAGGCTATCTATAAAAGTCAGCCATTTCCACACTGTTGCATTTAATCTTTGCAACAAGGTTAAGTATATCTTACTTACAAGATATACTTGTATATCTTGTCCCACAAGAAAGTATATCTAAGCTTTTTTTTTTTTTTTTTACTTTAGCTCTCCACTCACCTAGCCATGTTACGTGACAGAATACCATGAGATCATTATGATCAGTTTTAATCTGAAACCGTTTTAATTACAATTTATTTAATTTATTTATCATTGCATTTTATTCCTTAGCTCCACAATATTAGGGATTTCATTACAGCAGCCCTGTTGAATTCCAGAAGGACATTTCTGACATGGAATATGGGCCAGATTACTCTTTGACAAAGGGGTTTCCCAAAGACATATTTCACAATAAATCAGGTAAGCAAAGCATATATGATGTAACTATTTTTTTAATGTTTATGTATTTTTGAGAGAGAGACAGAGAGACAGACAGACAGAACATGGGGGGGGGCGGGGAGGGCAGAGAGAGAGGGAGACACAGAATGTGAAGAAGGCTCCAGACTCTGAGCTGTCAGCACAGAGCCCGTCGAGGGGCTCGAACTCACGCACTACAAGATCATGACCTGAGCCAAAGTCATATGCTTAACTGACTGAGCATCCCAGGTACTGCTATGTTTATTTTTGAAAGAGAGACAGCTGTCAACACAGAGCCTGACGCAAGCTCAAACCCTCGAACTGTTTGATCATGACCTTAGCCCAAGCCGGATGCTTAACTGACTGAGCCACCCAGGTGCCCCTGCTGTAACTATTTTTACTCCACGTAGTATTTAGATAGTGAGCAACAACAACAAAGAGATGCTCTCATTGATCATATCCTTTGCTTGTGAGTGAAGATGAATTTTTGTCTTAAATGACATAAACTCACTGAATTTTACATTTAGAGAATCCGCTCTGTATCCAATGACAATTCACCTCACTTCCAGATAGTTCAGTACCTGATAGCTGAAGCCACGGGAACATACCCAGGTGAGTGGCTTCGGTACCATAGACAGCAAAAGTCGCATTTCAGTTCTGACTAAAAGCAGACTGTGGTTATCAGTGAACCACTTGAGGGTAACTACTGTGTCATAGCTAATTATTTCTAAACAGGATTATGAATTATATTAAGTTCAAAAATGAACTGATAATCTGCTAAGAATTCCCTTAGGCAGTTAACTTCATGTTAAACTTTTCCAGAATGATCCAACATGGATACATAACTATGTATGTGTATGTTGTGTATGCACACACACAAAATCATTTCATAGTGGGCTCAAGTCATAGATCTCACACCCACAAGTTCCTACCACATCATAATTCCACTGATACCATATCACAAATCCACAACATCAGTAGCAGGTAAAAACAGCACAAATCAGTTGCATTTTTTTTTTTTAACTTAATGTGAATTGAGTGTATTTATCCATGCTTTCTATCTTCAACTGTCTGGGGAAAAGTTATTTCGGTTAGCTTTGTATTTTCAAATGTTTATTTTTCTTCATTTAACAAGAGCATCTCTACACTTACCACTTTAAAAAAATATTGATGTATGATTGTAAGTTTTTATTTAAATTCCAGGTGGTTGGAGCACCTGAGTGTCTCAGTCAGTTAAGCGTCCAACTCTTGATTTCAGCTCAGGTCATGATCTCACTGTTCATAGGGCTCATGCTTCAGCATGGGGCCTGCATGGGATTCTCTCTCTCCTCTCTCTGCCCCTCTTCTTCCTTCTCTATCTCTCTCAAAATAAATAAATAAACTTTAAGAAATTAAAAGAAATAAATGCCAGTCAGTTAAAATACAGTGTGATATTTGTTTCAGAGGTACAATATAATGACTCAACACTTCCATACAACATATTGTTAAAGTGGCTATACTACCCAAAACCAACATGATGTTACATTGACTATACTACCCAAAACCAACATGATGTTAAATTGACTATACTACCCAAAACCAACATAATGTTAAAATGGCTATACTACCCAAAACCATCTACGCATTTAACGCAACCCCTATCAAAATACCAATAGCACTTTGCACAGAGCTAGTACGAACAATCCTAAAATTTTTATGGAACCATAAAAGACCCAAAATAGGCATGGGAATCCTGAACAAGGAAAGCAAAGCTGGAAGCATCACAATTCTGGACTTCAAGCTGTATTACAAAGCTGTAAAAACCAAGACAGTATGGTACTGGTACAAAAATAGACATATAGAGCAATGCAATAAATCAGAAAACCCAGGGGCGCCTGGGTGGCACAGTCAGTTGAGCGTCCGACTTCGGCTCAGGTCATGACCTCACAGTTCGTGGGTTCAAGCCCCGCATTGGGCTCTGTGCTGGCAGCTAGCTCAGAGCCTGGAGCCTGCTTCAGATTCTGTATCTCCCTCTCTCTCTGACCCTCCCCTGCTCTCTCTCAGAAATAAATTAAAAAAAATAGAAAACCCAGATATGAACTCAAAATGTATGGTCAATTAATCTTTGGCAAAGCAGGAGAGAATATCCAGTAGGAAAAATACTGTCTCTTCATCAAATGATGTTGGGGAAATTGGACAGAAACACAAGAGCATGAAATTGGACCACTTTCTTACAACCTACACAAAAATAAACTCAAAATGGATTCAAGACCTAAATGTGAGACAGAAGACAATCAAAATCCTAGAGGAGAACACAGGCAGTAACCTCTTTGACATCAACTGTAGCAACTTTTTTCTAGATTTATCTCCTGAGGGAAGGGAAATAAAAGCAAACATGAGTTATTGGGACTTCATCAAAATAAAACGCTTCTGCACAATGAAAGAAACAATCAACAAAACTAAAAGCCAACCCACGGAATGGAAGAAGATATTTGCAAATGAAATATCTTATAAAGGGTCCATACCCAAAATATATTAAGAATTTAGAAAATTCAGCATCGGAACAATGAATAATCCAATTAAAAAATGGACAGAAGGCATTTTTTCCAAAGAAGACATCCAGATGACGAATAGACACATGAAAAGACTTTTTTTTTTTTTAATTCATGACACGACTCCTTTTCAGAGTAGTGGTTCTCATTTACAACAAAAAGATAAAACCTCTTAAAATCTTAGCCTTTTCCTTTCCATTCATTACGTTTTTCATGACATATCCTTTCCTTATGTTGTTCATTGCTATTACTCTTGTTAAAAACTGGAGACTTAAATTACAGTCTTTTAAACTAGATATACTTTGTTTGCATGTTAAATACATAAGAATAGTATCCATCTCCACTAAATAATAGGCTTTTCACTTTCCCTGAAATGGTCATCCTCTAGATCAAACTTTTATAAATTTACTTTTGTTAGAGACACTTACACAGAAAAATACCTGCGTATTTCTTTTTTAAAAAAGAAATGTTTTAGACACTATGACAAATGGAAAGTTTGTTAGCTTCTTTGTCAGGAGGCATTGAGAGAAAGTCACAAAATGATGGTCAACGCAAGAGCAGCCAGTGACCAGTCCTGCACAATTACTATCACAGGGGATTTGGGCATTGAGTCAACAGTTCTTCCAATTTCCCAGATGAGCCTGGGAATTGGAATTTTTACCTTATGTCTCATGACTTTTTAGTGTTGACTCAAAATTGTCTGAATTTCTGTAAGGGCAAACACACATGATCAAACATGGATCTGGCTTGCTGGTCCTCCATCTCTGACCTCTAAGCTTCTGAAATCAACCTCCACCTTGACATACAAGATGGAATGGAGATTCCAAAAATTGTAGTTATTTGCCCAAACACACTGGGAGAGGCAATACATTTTAAAATTGATACTGGAAGATACAAAATACACTACATCTACACTATGTCTATGTAGAAACGCCACTGTGATTAATTTGTGAATCAACCTGCCAATCAAGATTAAAGAGTAACAAAGGTGGGTACTCGACCGAAATAACACACATCACCATCTGTCTTGAATTATTTCAAGGTCAACCTGAATGTGGGTTTAGGCCAGGTAATTTCTGAATATTTGTTTTTTGTAGAAGGATAATGGCAGAACTCACAATTACATTGTCAACCAGGTGTCCTATAGAAAAGTACATTTTAAAAGGTGCAATTTTTCATGATTTCATATGGACATTAACAACAAATGTAGGCCAAAATTTCTGCATGACTCAACTGTCCTAACTGCCTCTTTGTACAGCGTCAGACGCTGTTCAACCCTAGTCACAAAGCTACACCCTCTGGCACTTCAACAGCAAAGCCAAAAGCATCTCATTAAAACATGAAACGCACTTGGTAAACATTCAATATAGCCAGTGCCAGCTGGAAAATAAAGTTCTCGTGATTTTGCCAAACCGATTTGGGTGATTATATGAAAAGATGATATAAAGGCATTTCTTCTCTCTCAGCAATACTGTCTCAAAATTATGTTACTTCTTTAGGCTAAGGTAAATAAAATTGTATTTTGACATAAATCTTGTTAACTACACGTTCAAAGATAGTCAAAAACTACTGGACATCTTTAGGTTAATTAGCTTAGAAGTTTTAAATGCTAAATACCTAACTTACAACAGTTCAGTATTGTCTTTTCCTCAGCATATAAAATAAGGTTAAAATGTTATAACTAAATAAGATTAAGCATTGCTAAGGGAGTGCTCTTAAAACGGCCTCATATCAATAATTGGCACTCAATAAATTTCTGCAAATCCTTCCTGAGACTGTAACTTAGAAGAACAGCAGTAAATTTTAGCATTATTCTTTCTATCTAAATATACTAGTTTAATCTTTGCCTTATAATTTGTTTGGCATAAAAGGAGGCCCTATAAGCATAAAAATCTCAGACTTATTGTAGCTTCTTCTAAATTCATAGACATTTTTTCCAAACATGAAATTCTCTTTAAATCAATATACACAATGGGGGTGTCTAGGTGGCTCAGTCAGTTGAGTGTCTGACTCTTGATTTCAGCTCAAGTCATGATCCGATGGTTCATGGGATCAAGCACCATGTTGGGCTCTGTACTAACAACGTGATGCCTGCTTGGGATTCTCTCTCCTTCTCTCTCTACCCCTCCCCTACTCATGATCCCCCCCCTTCAAAATAAACAAACATTTCATTTTTTTTTAATGTTTTATTTATTTCTAGGAGAGAGAGAGGGACAGCGTGAGCAGGGGAGGGTCAGAGAGAGAGGGAGTGACAGACTGAAACAGGCTCCAGGCTCTGAGCTGGCAGTCAGCACAGGGCCCGACGCGGGGCTCGAACCCACGAACCGCGAGATCATGACCTAAGCGAAAGTCGGACGCTTAACTGACTAAGCCACCCAGGCGCCCCCAAATAAACAAACATTTAAAAAAATAAATCAATACACACAACGAATGTGTATGTGAACCATACCAGAAATGAAAGGAAGAATTACACGTTACAATCAACTCTTCTTCCCTCAACTGCACAAAAAGTGAGGGGAAAGACATAAAATTTCAAATATTGTGCCTTTGCTTTTGAAAAACATCCTACCCTAGATATAGTTTACCGCAGATTATCTCTGAAGATTTGGTCACTTAATGACAACTAGGTACGAGGACCAAGCTCTGTGAGATGAATGATCTATTCATAAACATTTTTTTTCTGAGCTCCCCACTCACAACACCTTCTGTTCTGAAGAGTATTCTGGAGCCTAGTCTCTGGCTGACTTGTTCATTCAACAAATACTTCCTGAGTATCTAACAAAGTGCCATGCGATTTTAGTTACTCTGCGTACAGCAGTGCACAAGAGAGGCCAAATTCCTGACCTTGTGGGCTAACATTCTTGTGGGGGAAAGAGAGAGAAGAAAAAAGGTAAATACATAAAAATCACACAGCCATAACTGTGACATACAAAAGTCCAACTGGGTAAAGGTTTTGAGTGGGCTACCCTTAATTATTGAACATACTGGCTAAAAGTTTCCTTTTCTCAGCCTTAGATCATGAATCCTTATTCAGTGTATAAATATTAACATTTCTGTACTTTCTTGACTGTCACTCTTTATCTCAGCAGTTGGTCCTAAGTTTATGTTATGATCTTATAAAGAAGAAGCAGAACTGTTTTGAATAAAAATAGTTTCTGACTTGAGAGTCCACACAGCAGTATCCTTCAATTTACTTTGCGTGCACGACAGAAAGGGGCTACTCATGCCCTGGGATCATCTTTCTTTATGGGTTGCATCCTGAAAAAAACATTCATTTATGGGATGCCTGGGTGGCTTGGTAGGTTAAGTGTCTGACTTTAGCACAGGTCATGACCTCACAGTTTGTGGGTTTGGACCCCACATCGGGCTCTGTGCTGACAGCTGAGAGCCTGGAGAGCCTGCTTCAGATTCTGTGTCTTCCTCCCTCTGTGGCCCTCCGACACTTGCACGCACTCTCTCTCTCTCATGAATAAACATTTAAAAATTTTATTTTACAGGCGCCTGGGTGGCTCAGTCGGTTAAGCGTCTGATTTTGGCTCAGGTCATGATCTTGCGGTTCGTGGGTTTGAGCTCCGCGTCAGGTTCTGTGCTGGCAGCTCAGAGCCTGGATCCTGTTTCAGATTCTGTGTCTCCTTCTCTCTCTGCCTGTCCCTCGCTCATGTTGTGTGTGTCTCTCTCTCTGTCTCAAAAATAAAATAAGTAAATAATTTGTTTTAATACAATAAAAAAAGCATTCATTTGTATTGAGTGTACAAGCTGTGGCTGGGAGGTGTTCTCACCCTTATTCTTCTGCCATGAAATCGTCGATTATCCTACTCATGGTTCAAAAAGCTAAGGTTTGGTAAAAGGCCTTTCTGAAAGCTCAGGTTGAGATGTGAAGCCCTTATCTATTAATCAAGTGTAAAGAATCCTCTGGAGTGAAATTATCCTCATCTTCACTATTCAACGACCAGACAAACGTGATTTTTCAGCTGAATTGTGCAGCTGGGCTCTTTAGAGAATATTACCACACTAAGTGAGTGGAAGATTGAACAATTTAGTGAAATCTGGCACGTAAAATGCTTAATCTAATACACAGTCAACACAAGTAAAAAACAACTTCTTTGATGATATATATAACATCACTAGAACTCCTTAAATACGTATAGTTAGTTCAGACTTGATTATAAGTGAATTGACTGTGAACGCTACACAACTATGAGATGATAATTTCACTTTTTTTTTTAATCTGAGAAAGTGCAAGCAGGGGAGGGGCAGAGGGAAATAGAGAGTCTTAAGCAGACTTCTCTCTTAGCGCAGAGCCACACACAGGGCTCTATTCCACAACCCTGGGAACATGACCTCAGACAAAATAGAGTTAGATGCTCAACTGTCTTAGCAACCCAGGAACCCCTATAGTTTCACTTTTTCTTCATGACTTGGTCTAAACTCTAATGTAAAACTTCTAAAAATTGTGTGACAAAGGAAAAAGATACAAATGTATCATTTCACTAGAACAAAAAGACTACTTTCTTTTTGAAAATTAAGGGCATGAGAAAGTTTTTAGCTGGCATATTTCTAACAAATTCATATTTACCCAATAGTGAAAAGAAAAGCTGTATAGCAGTCGAGCCAGAATTTTAAAAGATTTAAAAGACCCAAAGATAGCAGAATGCAGCCCACATAAGGACAGAATAAATCTTAATATATGATGCATGTGTGTGTGGGTTCGTGTAAAACAGGTGAATTGGTTAATAACTCCTCCTGAAAGCAAAAGGAGGTGATATACACCAAGGATTTTTTTTTATTATTAATGAAGTAGATCATGAGATTGTATAATGTAGTAAGCAGGGATGTAAAAGATTAATTAGCTCATTATTTTAGATAAATTCACAGGAAACAATAGATATAGGTTCTCTTTAATACCTTTATCTTGAAGATTTGTAGCTCTTTTAATTGAAAGAGATTTGATATTTACTAGAAAAGGGACAGGTGGAAAAGAAAGCAAGACAAAAGCTAATGAACACTAAATACATTTTGTGAAAACATAGGAATTTTGTTATGTAGCTTTAACATGCTGATGACTCACTATGCTTTGACCTTTCCTCCAAATTCAAACCAGGGGAAAAACCTATCATGTTTTGCTTATTTTACTGCAGTTCAAGCTAAATACAATCTCATTAGTAGTAACTAGCAAACCACTACACTAAAACTATAGCTAATATGCCCAGATATTAAAGATTACTTGGTTAAACACCAGATGGATGAAATGTGTAACATTAGGGAAAGTGTTCATGGACAAGGTATCGGGAGATGCAAGAGGAGGGAGCAAGTATAAAACCTTAAGAAAATCTTGAGCATCATTGCTTTCCTTCCTTCCTTCCTTCCTTCCTTCCTTCCTTCTTTCTTTCTTTCTTTGAAGAGACTCAAAACTCTAGCAATTACATCAGAGGATAGACCTACAAAAAGTGAACATTTTCATAATTGGTCTATAAGACACCAAGAGAACAATTTAACGTCAACCCTGAGGGAACCAATATGTCAATCAGACAAAATGGTTTCCTGGAGCATATCCTCTTAGTATCATTCTGTAGGATCCTAAGTTAATGTGATTCTCACTGTGAGCCCTAGGAGGAGCAATGGTCAATTATGAGGCCAGAAAGAAGTCCTTTCCAAAGACCTTCATTGACTGTTATTTCCTTTAAAGTAAAATGCAACGGCTTTTTGTTGACTGATTCCCCAAAGCAAAATGGAAGAGCTTTTTGTTGACTGATTCACTCATTCATGTTGCTAATAATTAATCAACCAGAGAGTAACCTGGCCCAGCACACACTCTGCTATGTAATGCAAATGCCAAAGAGAATAGAAAAACTCCAGCTATCAGGAATCACCTCTTGAAAGATAGGAAAATAAATAAAGTATCAGAATGCAAGGAGTTAGGGGCGCCTGGGTGGCTTGGTCGGTTAAGCGACCGACTTTCGCTCAGGTCATGATCTCCCGGTTTGTGGGTTCGAGCCCCGCGTCGGGCTCTGTGCTGACTGCCAGCTCAGAGCCTGGAGCCTATTTCAGAGTCTGTATCTCCCTCTCTCTCTGACCCTCCCCTGCTCACGCTGTCTCTCTCTCTCTCTCTCCTAGAAATAAATAAAACATTAAAAAAAATAAATTAAAAAAAGAATGCAAGGAGTTAGACTCATAATATAGATATAAAATGCTATAGACACTCCAGTTTGAATGACTGATTCTGTTATGTTAGTTGTTTATTTTAGATACGAGTGCAATGTCCCTGGAACATGGATTGAGACCTATTCTTTCCAACAATTCCTACTTGTGAGGCCCAGGCTTTCATCAAAGTGTTAGTACAACAATCTAGCAAGAGCTGAGGCTGTATCAACAGAAGGAAGGGATAGAGTCAGAGAAGGTGAGAAGGAGGAAGAAAACGTATGTAAAGGGAACAGTTCCTGATACAAAGGATTTTCAATGCTCTTAAAATAATGATTACCTGCCTGAGGTCCACCATGAATGAAAAATCATCTTCTTACCAAAGTTTGTTTTGTAGATTTGTAGAGAAAATCAGCACTCAAAGTTTACTTTCTTCTAGAAACTAATGACAGCCAGAAAATGAAAGAGAAAATTTCAAAAGTAAAAAGTCTTTTGAGTTGATTAAAGCAATTAATGTGTGGAAGTCATTAACTAACAGGCTAGAGAAAAAACAAGTTGACCTGGCTAGCACCTTCAGGGATTCTATTCAGACAGGTACACTGTCTCGGAAATATCGGCAAAGCAGTACATTTCTGTATTAAACAAGCATGATAAGATGCAAACTTAAACAAACAGTTTTCAGTCAATTTTAAAAAGACAGACAAGTAATCTAGAAAATTCTACATTGTGGTTTCTTTTTTTAATGAACTACATTCATATTCACACAATCAACTTTATCAGAGAGATTTCAATAGTATCTCTGCACTGGTGTGTGGACTAAGTGGACTCTAAATATTATCCAATAGTAGACAGAATAAAGAAACTAACTTGTATTTAGAATCAGTTCAGATTTGAGTTTACTTTCACTTTGCCTTCCATATGCAAATGATTTGATAAATATTTACTTTTTTGAGATATTTTTATTGTGACTCAACTCCATCTTAATTTCAGGTGCCTAAGCATTATATATTATAGTGGAAATCAGGTAGTGTCAACTTTACAGCCTCTTGAATCTGAATGTGACTTTTAGGTATACATTTCTATTGTCATATGGTCCCCTCTAAACTTAATTTACAGTCTTTTCTGAGGTTTCTGCAGGTAGCTCAGAGATCTAATCCATTTCCCATTTGAGAGCATGACTCACCAGTTTGGGAGTATTAGAAGTATTCAGGTAAGCTTGGTAATAATCCAGGCCTCAGCAGTATCATATACCCAGCAAGGTTTAGAACTTCCATAAAACTTTTAAATTCTTGGTTTTATTTCTCCTGCAATGTTTTTACCCCTCCTCCAATGCTTGTAATAAACTTTGATGTTAGAAAAGAAGAAAATGTAGGAACTAGAAATCTATACCATATATTTTGAAAAGTCACCTTTGATAAGATAAGGATTTGTCACAGAATGGCAATTTTATCAAATTCCATAATAAACAAAATTAGCAGGTCTGCTCTTCCCAGTTATGGAGGTTAGTACATGAAGCCCAACACTCAGCTGTAAGATTAAAGTATTTTAAATGGAGTATTTAAAAATGTCTATAAACTATGAATTGTCCTCATCACTTCCAGTCCTAAAAACTTTACAAAGAAAGGTATTTCAGTTCTGTAGGTAGACTTATTAACTGGAAACCACAGAATTTCAAAACATATAGTAAGACTGATTTGAGTTTGACTTTTTGCTTCATGTACTATTCAGGTCACCAAAGATAATTAACATGCTGCTTTCTGAGTAGGTTCATCACAAACGAGATTCATAATCTCTTGATGAAAATAGCACAAGATAAATAAAAGATATCTTAACACTGAAATCCTTAACACTGGAATAGAAGTACTGTGTAGGGCATTTTGCACACTGTCTTTCCTCTGTTGAGAGAATTTATATTGTGATGAGCTGATCAACCCATTTTCTAAAGATGTTTGCCTTGAATTCCACTTAGATGATCACCTTATCTTGATCGAACAAAATAAAATCTAAGAACGTGCAAACAGAATCCTGGAATGCAGCTCCCCCACCCCATGCTCAGGGTAAAGGGATATCACATCTAACTCCAAGAAGAAAAGGAAGTGGGATCTCAAGGGAATGTATTTTATTGATTATAGCAAAGAAAGGGGAGCAAGTTCAATTGGCTCATACTACTTGGTCTTGACATAGATGCAACTTTGCTGAGAAGAAAATGAGTATGAGGTAATGCCATCATAAATAATTGCTTAAATCATCTCGGCACTCGGGAAGCTGAAATTTTGTAAAAGGAAAAAGCCCTGTAAATGTAAAAGCATGGTAAAGGCAAGCTCTTAAGGTAATTGAGGATTTTTCAATGGACAGACTTCATACAATACACAGCTTTAAATCTAAGTATGGAGTTCCCTCTAGTTAATAACTGCAGATGAAAGCAGCTTTTACGTTTTTTTACTACTAGCTTCAGCTACTGCAGACAAAATTTAGGGGCTAATGGAACATACACAATTAAATAGCCTTCCATCCAACTTTGTATAGTGACACAAGGAAGAGAGGGTTTTGAGGCTATTTGTAACAAATAGCCCCAAAGCTTTTAAATGTATTTCTCCTCTAAATATTGAAATCAATATTAATGTGTCTATTTAAAAAAAAGAAAAACCCAGCAATGGATTTAATGAAGACCATTAAGATGTACTGGTATGATTTCCAGGATTGATTCTTGCCCCTTTTGGGAAAGCCTAATATTTAAAAAAAGGAGTGGACAATGTTGTCTATTTTTCCAAAAGTATTCTCTAATTTCAACATATCAAGGTTCTACTATGGTCAAATCTAATTCAACATTTATGAAGATTTTACTTCTTTTCAACTAGGATATTAACAAAATTACCTAATAGATAGTACTAAAAGGCAGGTACCCGGCTAAGTGACTTGGATCTATCATTTCATTTCATCTTTAGGAGAAAAATTTGATGGGAAATCATCTCATTTTGTAGTTGTGGATAGCACAGAGAGGGTAAGTGATGTATATGAGCTGCTACAGCCAGTAAATGAGAGGCAAGGAGGCAGCATGGAAGAAGATTGAGACATACCCCAGAATGGGGGTCATTTCTGCCACCTGCCACCTTCATCTTCTGTCAAACTGGTTCAAGTTGTCTCTGTTCCCTATTCAGTAAGTTAGGGTGATGGCTTCAAAGGGCTATAATATTAAATGGGTTAATATTATTAAAATATTACAAAAGTTTTGGCAAATAAAAGAGATACCTCTGACTTTTCAAAACAGGATTTTCTCCTGTATTTTACTATACAGGCCATTTCCTACCATCCCAGAGTGGTTTGTTTCCATTAAACGGATCATGTACTAAAATGTATAAGAGGCAATATGGAAAATTGCAGGGTGCACAGGGTTGGTAGTTTTTGGTCAAATGGAACTCATTTAAGAAACAGGAAATAGAACTCATGAAAATAATTTAAAATAAAGATTTCATTGTATACCTGACAAACCATCAGTTACAAAGAGAATCTATCAAATAAAGATTGTTTTTAGCCAAATACACAATGTTACTTCAGAATTTACTTTAAAAACGGTGTTCGTACCTATAAAATTGTGATGAGAATTTTAAGTAGGTTATTTTCTCCACATAATTCTCATTTGAAATTGGATTTTCTATAAAAAGTATTATTTCATCAAAGATATAAACACTAGTTTCCATGACTCCACTGATTTTTCCCCATGTTGTATTATAAATTAGTGTTAACCTGATGTTTATAAGTGTTATTTGCAAAGGCGACCTTATGCTTAAAAAAATCCTAGAAGAAACCTGAGAATTATTCTACTCAAAACATACAAAAGTCCAATTGTTAGATACAATATTTTTGTCTACAAAGAAAAGCCCTTATTTTTTTAATCTGCAAGAAAAGATGCAAAAAGTTTTTTATTTTTTTCAACTGTTTATACAGCAATGTGTTTGGCTGTATTATGTGGTAAGCCCTTCACTGTACAATATACAAAGGTATACAGTATAATGCAAGAATATGTCTCTACAGTGTAGAAAGACTAAGATATAAAGACTAAGATGTAAGGCATTATGACACAGAAAGACTAAAGCTTAGATCTTATTTTAATTCTCTAGTACTAGTATAATAAAGAGACTTTTGGTAATCTAATTTGGTGTTTTTCAATTTCCTTTGCCCATAGGTCTAGATTCTATTAAATGGCTAGTATTAGGCAATCCCCTTCCACATTTAATCATACATTGGCAAAGGGAGCAGTGCATCCTGTAAATATTTAAAAACATGAAATGAGAATGAACTTCTTACTTAATAGTATCTCTACCAAGTAATAAAAGTATGATCAATTGATAAATATAATGTACTAAGCAGATTAAAGATATATTTCATTTTACTCAACAGATGCCTAAAAAGTTGTATATTAATATCTTTTTTCTAACTGAACTATGATTTAAATAAAATTGAATATGTAGAAAGATCTGTGCCCTCCCTTCCCTTTCTCCTGTTGAGTGGGACCACATCTGACCCATAGCAGTGCCAGGAGCACTCAGCGGTATCTCTACCCCGGGAGAGAGCCAACGTGTGTAGATAGAGACCATGACTCCAACCAGATGCTTAGATGGGGACCCGATAACTGACTGGCAAAATGATCACTTATCATTCGGAGCAGGAACTACAGTGCCCCTACCTCTCGCAGGATTTCAGCCACTTGATAAATCTCGTTACCAGAACTAGAGAATAAGAAGTTCCAGAAAATGAACAGACCTGAATAGTCATAATGGTCTATGAATAAGCAAAGACACTCAGGAAATGAAGACTCTAATTTACAAAAAAAAAAACAGTTTGAAGAAACAGGCACAATTGGAACACCAGTGTGGTAACACAGAGACACCGGACAAGGACCTTCAAGCTCCATGCACACGGACTTCCTTCTGGATTTCAAAGGAAAGGATTTATCAACTTGATCCCTGCAAAGTGTCAGAAGAAAAAAGAAAAAAAAAGAAAATAAGCTACTAAAGAGACACAGAAGTCCAACTAAGCATGGGAGCTGCAAACATAGCAAATTAGGAAATGTTAGAACATTAGAGGCTCTACAGACTAGAGTGAGAAGGATGACAGATTACTAGGTTCAGGTCAAAATATCCTTGTTATCAGAGTGAAAATGGATGTTTCTGGAAATGCAATGATGTTTAAAATGTCTGTACCAAATGTAAGAAGAATACTCAAAAAATAATTCTAAATGAGCAACCAAATCAGAGCTCTTAGTAGAGTATACAAGACAATGAGAAGACAGTAACAAGGAGGCAGTCACAAAGCCTGTGGTGTGTATGTACATATAAAATGAGACTGCATAGGGGCGCGTGGGTTGCTCACTCAGTTGAGCATCCAACTCTTGATCTCAGTCAGGTTATGATCTCCCAATTGGTTGGATAGAGCTCTGAGCTCCATGCTGTCAGCATAGAGCTTGCCTGGGATTCTTTCTCCCTCCCTCCCCTGATTCATGCTTTCTCTCTCTTTCAAAGTAAATAAAAATTAAAAAAAAAAAAAAAAAAGGAAAAGGGTGCCTGGGTGGGTCAGTCGGGTGAGCGTGGATCCAACTTCCACTTGGGTCATTATCTGGTTGATAGTTTATGAGTTTGAGAGTCCCACATGGGCTCTCCACTGTCAGCTCAGAGCCTCCTTTGGATACTCTGTACAGATAGTCTGTATTAACCTTTGGATTAATGAAAGGAGAGTTTTAGCCAAAGGAAAATTTCAATCTTAGATCTTCATTATAAAAGTATAGTAAGAAGAGGAGTATAGAGTGATAATACTCACAGTTTATGAAAGAAAATGATCAAAAATCCTCTGTATGTCAAATAACAATAAAAACATTAAAATTTTGAAAACATATTGACAAAAATGACTCTGGGAAATCTGAATAGAAAATTTTCACAAGTATGTCATCAAGAATAAAAGCTTCAGTAAGATCCTCAAGAATCTAAGTAAAACAACCAACAAAATCTTTCATTAGGTACCACCTTCAAACTGAGCATGTATTTACATATCCGTGAATAAGAAAAATTAATCTGTATGTGTACATAATTCCTGATATTATAATTTAAATAGAAATTAGTGAAAATAAGAAAGATAACTTACATTTTTTTAAATTTTTTTAATGTTTTATTTATTTCTAGGAGAGAGAGAGAGAGAGAAAAAGAGAGAGACAGCATGAGCAGGGGAGGGTCAGAGAGAGAGGGAGTGACAGACTGAAACAGGCTCCAGGCTCTGAGCTGGCAGTCAGCACAGAGCCCGACGCGGGGCTCGAACCCACGATCCGCGAGATCATGACCTAAGCAAAAGTCAGACGCTTAACCGACTAAGTCATCCAGGTGCCCCGATAACTTACATATTTAATCTAAATGGAATTTAAGTTCATATAGCTAAAACTCATCTTTAGATTGAAACCAATGGAATAGGGTGAAGTCCTCCTTTAAAAGATACACTTACTCTAAAATACTTTACTGTAGAAGAAAAAATCTATAAAGTGGAGTAATTTATGAATCATGTTAATAAACTGGGAAATGCATAACAAAATAAATTCTTAAAATAAGGTAAATTATAATAAAAGATTTTAGTACAAGTAGAAGGCAGAAAAGAATAAATAAAAGCAAACGCATTTAAAAAACATCTAATGTGCATGAGAGAGAGACAGGGAGACAGAGATAGGGAGACAGAGACAGGAGGTGCAGAGAGAGGAGCTTTGGGAAGACTTATTAAAGAAAAAGGAAGAAGGTGAAAATAGATGGGTTCAGAAATCAATGCCCGCAATAGACAGAAGAGCTCTGTTTCTGCAGTGGTAGAATGTGGGACGAAAACAGGGCTGTGAAGAAACAGGTTTAAGTATTCAGCTAAAAGTTTTAAATAATTGCTAACAGTTAAGTGTGGGCTGGCACAACAATTAGAACCCCTGAGCACCACGGCCTTAGCAGAGTTTACACACTCATACATTTGTCTTCAGAGATCATCAATCTGCACTCACTCCTGAGAAACAAAAGCAGGGCAAGAAATTGGGAAAAATCAAACCAAATCAAACCAAAGACTGGGACAAATCAAAGCAGAAACAGACCTGTCTGTATCCAAGTTGGGAGAAACTTTTTTCCTATTTCTTTCACACAAAAAGAAAACTCAATATGTATATAGATATCTTTAAAAAACACGTTAACAACTCAACATAATTTGGCCTAATTGATATTACATCATGAACGTGTATCTGTGTAATTTATGACCCTACAATTCCACTCAGCCAAAAAGGAAATGAATATGCCTGAATGCAACTGGTCAAATGCAAGATTTTTATACAGCAGTAAAGGATTCCAAAAGTAAAACTCACTCAAAATGTTATCAGTGGAATGGATAATTAAACTGTGCTACATTCATACCCTACAACCATGAAAATGTTTGAAAAAGTGCTATACTCAAGACCATGGATGAATATTCTCAACACTATTAAGTAACTATGCCAGACACCAAAGAATGCTTACTATATGATTCTATTTATACAAAATTTGTTAAATAGACAAAACTGTAATATTTGCGAATGCATGCTTTCATTAGAAGAGTATAAACAAAAGGAAGGAAATGATTACCATGAAAATCAGGATACCAGAAGGGTTTAATTATCAGGAAGAATCAAGAAGTCTCTGGGTGCTAACATTGTCCTAGTTCTTAACCTTGATTACATAGGTTTAAGTGTGTGCTAAATCACTGAACAATGTATTTGCTTTATTCACTCATCTGTATATGTTTGAGGGGTTGAGAGTCCGAAAACACTTAAAAACAGAAATCAGTGTCCAAATATGGCAAGCTATTTTTAATTGTTAAAGCAAGGTGATGGGTAGATAGGGATTTGTTATATTATTTGCCACTTCTTTGTTTGAAAGTTCCAAAAGAGTTGCATTGCATTGAGAATATAAGATATATACAAATCTATTATCTCTCTTCTGTTTTGTTTAGTTTTTTTCTCACACTAATGATCATAACGGATCAAGAGCTATCTTCTCACCTCTATCTAGTAATACCTAAATTCTCAGATTGGTCGAGGAAGCTGTTAAAGGGAAGGGATGAAATCAAAATAGAGATTTGCATAACAAAAGGGTCAAAAATATACAAGAGCCAAATGAGTTTGTTCCCTGGTGGTATATTTCTATAGAGCTTTGAAATACAAATTTTAATTAGTTTCCAAATCTTGAAGGACTTTTCTTAGTAACTGGACCATTTAACATTCAAATAGCAATTCCCTTAATAGTTTAGGATTTAAAATTTAACATCTGGATTATATTGGTCCAGAGACTACCATTGAATACGTTATTGTGGGTTTCTAAGAAGTGAACTTTGGAAATTATAGAAGTGAAACAGTAATTCCCATTACCAAGAGAAAGAAACCTGGCTAGATTTTCAGAAAATGATTTTTACACAAACCATTGAGAAATTCTTCCACTGTTTTCACTTTTAAGAAATATACTTCCAATATGATATTCAAATATTTCTATATGCAAATATGGAATTTTAGCTGTTGGGTCTTAGGACTTCCAAACTTCATCCTAAATAGAATTTAGAAATCTCCCTAAGTTAGCTCAGAAATGTGTAGTGTCCATTTTGTTTTAAGATTTCTTCTATAAAATATAATCTGGGTCTAAGATTGATGTTTTTCCCCTAATGTTCTCTAGGTCTCTTAACTACATTATGCACAATCCCCTCTATCTCCCTTCAACCACTTATCTCCAGGTCACCAACCTCCACGCCATGTTTTCTAACAATCCCAGCTGTCCCTGGCAACATGTTCTTGCTAGTCCTACATTTAGTAAAGCTTCTATTCTTAAAAGAAAACACTCAGGTATCTTAAACGTCTTCTTGCGGAGAGGGGGGAGATGGCAGAGGAGCAAGGAGCTCCGTACTTGCACTCGCGCCCATACATCACACGGAAAAGATCTGAAGCCATTGGAAACCTTACGAAACCTGAGAGATTGGGAGAAAAAGGACGCAGAATCCACTGAGAGAGGCTTCTAACGTGAGTGCGAACCGGGGAAGATAANTAAAATAACCAAGGTCCCAACAAAAGAGACCAAGAGAAACCATTCAGAAAACACTCTCTGAAAGGAAAGGACCTGGANACTGAGGACTGATGGATGTGGGAGGGAGGGGGGATGGGCATGGAGGAGGGCACTCATGGGGATGAGCACCGGGTGTTATCTGGAAACTAATTTGATGATAAACTATTTGTAAAAAAATAAATAAATAAAATTAAAAAAAATCTTCTTGCAAGGCCCAATTATCTCCATGTATACAGGTACATGTATAAGTCTACTGAATGTCTTAAAGTTGTCAAATCAGTGATCCTTCTATAAATGCAAAGGATCTGTGTGTGTTTGTTTCCCGCATATTTTTCAGGGGAAAGATTTACTGTCTCACTAGATTTTAAAACATTGCTTTGATCACAAAAGTACTATAAAATATGCATATAAATGGACCAGCACTAAATTGTGTGAATTAATCTAGTATGGCATTTTCACAAAATATATCATTTAGAGGTCCAAGACATTCCTCCTATAATCTGATAGGGAAAATAAAACTAAGTGGGAAAAGTTTCAAAATATTTTAGTCTTTTCATATTGTGCAGAATAGCAAACATTATAAGAGAGAGAGTCAAGATCAATTATTTTTAAGTAGATGTATGATCCACAGCCAGATAATAATAGTCACAGCAAAAGGACAGAAAACTCAGAAGTTAAGGGAAATCAATTAATTAAAAACTATTCACATAAATGAAGGAGTTAACTGTGTGCTGTAAACTACAACATTTTTACCAAGTCAAGACTCTCAAGACTCTCATTGCCTAACCTACAAAGGAAATGATGAAAATATAAAAATATCTTGAAATTAAATATAGACAAAAATATTAAAATAAGGTGAAAACCCAAGATGTTATTACATTGAATTTTGCAAAATACCATCAGATAACAGTCTTACGAAAGGTTTAAAAAAACTTTTGTATGTTATATATTCTTGTGTGTTAAACATATAGACAGTGATAGTCATGCAAACACAGGGTTGTCTGGGTGGGTCAGTCAGTTAAGCATCCAACTTCAGCTCAGCTAATGATGTCATGGTCTATGGGTTTGAGCCCCAAACTGGGCTCTATTCTGACAGCTCAGAGCCTGGAGCCTGCTTTGAATTCTGTGCCTCCCCCTCTTTCTTTGCCCCTCCCCCTTGTGTGCTCTGTCTCCCTCTCAAAAATCAATAAACATTAAAAAAAATAATTTCTTTCTTTCTTTTTTCCTTTCTTTCTTTTAATGTTTATTTTTGAGAGAGACAGAGTGTGAGTAGGGAAGGGGCAGAGAGAGAGGGAGACACAGAATCCAAACCAGGCTCCAGGCTCTGAGCTGTCAGCACAGAGCCCGATATGGGGCTCGAACTCACAAACCTTGAGATCGTGACCTGAGCTGAAGCCAGAAATTTAACTGACTGAGCCACCCAGGCGCCCCTCAAAAAAATGTTTTAAATCATGCAAACACAATGTCTTTAGCTGTCATGTTTCTCAATATTAAGAAAGTTTCTTAAAATATATTTAAAAGGTTCTTGAAATATGTCTTTTATAATTATCATCTTCAATAATAACAAGTTAGTTTTCAAGATTGAGTATTCAATCTTTATAGCACTACACCATCACTAAATATATGGTACAAAGAGAATCAAAACTCATTCCCTGTTTTGCATATGCATTAATAAGGTGGTACTAGTTTTGAAAAGGTAGTAGTAAATCAGGGGGCAGAGATTTCTGGCATAAATGGCAGACATCAGTTAAATAGGTGCTAATATACAGACACATTTTTATTCCTTGCCATCAACTTTAGCTACCATTCCAGGGAAAGAGAATGCATGTAATCTTCCATTTGTAGCAGAAGTAAAGCTTGCTATCATTTCCTTGTGTGCCATTTCTCCATCTGAACATTTTTACATTGACTTTTCTCTGCTTCTGAAGGAAATTGTCCTTGTCAATGACTACTTTAATGAAGTGCATTTGTATCATGCCGTCTTCCAAAGATATAACATAAAATCCAGGGAAATTCAGAAAAAACTAACATTTGGTCCTCTTATATTGTTGGAACAGCAAACAAATCATATTTCAGCAACTGTGCCTTGGGATTGTAATACATCATTAACTGAATATATTTTTAAAAAATATAGATAGTAACCTTTCTGAGAGATCACTGTTGAAATATCAAAATTATGCCTGTCTTCTGATGGTAAGAAAACTTAGTACATCTAATTATTATTAACCCCATGCAAAATTGAAGAAAATTGTACACCCCTTTTCTTCTAATAGTATTTTGAAATATAAAAATCCAAATAAAATGTGAAATAGTATTAAGGATAGTTTGACATCATGATCGAGAATAATTTTTCATGACTTATCATATTGCCACCATGAAAGGAAAAGACTGATTTGAGCAACTAAAATATGTATCTCCCAATCATGATCAGAATAATTTACTCTATATTTATGCATTGTACTTATGATAGCATTGTAAGAAAAAAAAAATAATCAAAAGATCTATCTCTTGAATTCTTCCTGCTTGCAGTCCATGACAGAGGGCATCATACCTAAAAGGGAAGAAGGTCTGGCTCGAACACTAGTTAAGGTAAACAATGAATTTAAGGCCTTATATTATATAGTTCTTTAAGTAATAGAATTAAAACTATTGTTTTAATGTTTATTTATTTTTGAGAGAGAGACACAGAGCACGAGCAGTGGAGGGGCAGAGAGAGAAGGAGACACAGAATCTGAAGCAGGCTCCAGGCTCTGAGCTGTCAGCACAGGGCCCAATGTGGGGCTCCAACTCACAAACTGTGAGATTATGACCTGAGCTCAACCAGCTTAAGTCAGAAGCTTAACCAGCTGAGCCACAGAGGCCCTGTAATAGAATTTTAACCAATTTTAATTTTATAAATTTAACTGTATTGAAAACAAGTTTTTTTTTCCAAAAAATAACTTTAAAAATGAAATAAATGCATTCTTAATCAAATACCTATCTTCAGTATTTTAGAGATCTCTTTCAATTAGGTAAAATTATTATTTGAAGTTTTTATAAATAAATCTTTTGGAGTTCAACGGGTAACTCCTTTGTTCTTTCCACCCTTCCAATTCCACATCCTAAAATATTTCTATAGTTACATTCCCAACATGTCCAGTAATGCTCAATTCAAGAGGCAGGAAAGGAAAACTTCTAACGAAAACTAGGAGGTGGTCACCTGTAGTGGCAGCCTAGCATGGCCTGGAACATGCCCGTCCCCTTCCTGAGGCTTTCCATTAGCAGTGTACTGAGTTGGGGGGCAATAAGACTTGCTGGTAACAGGTTAATAGTCACCTACAGAGAAGAATGATCTATTTAGCTGTTAAGACCCTAACAGCAGGTATCAAGTTCAGTTACTGCGATCTTCCCTAACATTCTCTCCTTCTCACCAATCCTCACAAATGGCAGTAGGTGACATTGAGAAAGAGTGTTTACTTTGAAGGGAGTACTTATCACCTGAATACTCTCAAGCAGAGTCCACTTACCCTAGCAGCATCCAAAATATTCTCAAGCCACTGCCCTGCACAAAAGAGATTTTCTGAGCTGAGTCTTGTGTGGCAATATAAATACTCCAAGACAGATTAAGACATGCAATTTACCATGCTCAGTTCTTATTGGAATGGGAATTTCCCCGGTGCAAAAATTAAAATCATCATCTTGGAGTTGGGAGGAGCAAGGAAACAAAACCAAACAGTTACAAATCAGAAGCTTCCTTGAGACATTGGTAATTATGATAAGGTAGCCACAATTCACTTCCACCATTTATAGTGATGTAAACTATTTCAACTTTCTCATATACT
Organism: Crocuta crocuta; assembly: GCF_008692635.1. Taxonomy (NCBI): domain Eukaryota; kingdom Metazoa; phylum Chordata; class Mammalia; order Carnivora; family Hyaenidae; genus Crocuta; species Crocuta crocuta. Next base: position 2,227,906 of record NW_027532420.1, on the reverse strand, counting down.
CTCATTTTATTTACATGTTAGCCATTTTGTTATTGTGATCCGATTTAGAGAGTTGAGATTTCTGATTCTCAAAAACAAGAATTTCCCACGAACTCTATAATCCCTTAGCTAACTCTAGCAGAGCTATAAGCCAAATCTCGATTTTTTTTACCCAAGCCTAGTGCATTTTTTGTTATAGGATCTCCACCACCTGTCACCTCTTTGCTTTTCTCATGAAAGGTGGTTATACAATTTGAAAATTCCTTAAGCAGATTGCATCTCATTTTTTCACTCCTGAGATGAAGCAGTATGTATGAGAAAGCAGAAACTTCTCAAAAAATCAGCCATTATGGCCAGCTAAATTAACTTTTGGTCCCTATTCTGCATCCAAGCTGTTAAAATCTTTTCTGAGTTCTCTTTCCCTCTATTTTTACTGCACCTGGGACTATAGGTTTTAACTGTGAATTAATTCTTTTCCTGAAACAAGAAACAACTTTGGCACTGTGCTGAGTAAACATTCTGTTTGCTATAATACCATCATAAATACATTTAAATTAAATTACCTAAACTGCCTTAATCTTTTTATTTTTAATCCCCAGACTATCTTCATGAAAAACACTTTGGGTACAACAAATGCTCAGAATATGGTTGTTATTACTAATGTTAAAAACCTTACCCAGTAACGAAAGTTTACGTGGCTTCTGTTTTCTAAAAGAAAAAAAAAACACAAAAACAAACAAACAAAAAAAACCCCAATAGCATAAAGTGAGTATTTCCCATGTAAATAAACTGTCCATTGTTAGCATTCGTTTCAACGGTGAAAAGAAGAGTTATAATGACTTCAAAAAATAGTGCTCTTAAAATGTCCATAAAAGGAGATAATTTTGTGGTTGTTAGTGTTACTAAAATTGTTCTTTTCTTTTTCATTAAAGTTGGTTTCTTAGGAAATAACTGCTTCATTTTATTTTTCAATAACCAAGTTATACTCCCTAGCATTATAAAATTTAATCAGAAACTGAAAGTTGTTATTATTAATATTGACCCTTAAGTATCACAAGATTTGCATACCAACTACCAAATCATCTAAAACAAAGCTAAAATCGATCAGTTCAGTGATGTCTGATCGGAACAGAAACACCAGTAATATCAAAATAAGGATGTCCAAAAATCCACTCCTCCCTTAAAGCAATGGGAAAACTAGAAAACATGTCAAAATCAAGTTTATCAAAACTCTGAAAATTAACCAAAGACTTTCAATAATCAAGGGGTACTTGTTGGAGGGAAAAAATGGCTGAACAATTAACATCGTGTTGTTATAGTTTGCCCCCATTCCCACACACCAGCTCAATGGTAGCCTTGGGAATCAATAGCCCTGCAGTTACTCATGAAACCAGCAGCCTGGCGGCCAACAGAGGTGTGGGGGAAGGCACTGCCTGGACCAGCACCCCCTCTGCAGAAAATTTTGATCATCTGACAGTTCAGGGTAACACCCACACACAGGGCTCGTCTCTACTTGACCTGACTCCAAGCTTGTGCACTGCAAATAGCTTTTTCCCAGGGACATTTGTTTTGCTCAGGTCATGGTCTCACAGTTCTGGGTTCACGCCCCGTGTCAGGGTCTGTGCTGACAGCTCAGAGCCTGGCGCCTCCTTCAGATTCTGTGTGTTTCTCTCTCCCTGCCCCTCCCCCTTTCGTTCTCTCTCTCTCTCTTTCTCTCTCCCCTTCAAATAAGTATTTTAAAAAAAGAAAGAATGGGGATTAAATTGTACAATGGAAAACATTTAACTCAAACAGAAAGACATAGCAGAATCAGGAAAAGAGCAGGATGGGAGATGTAATGCTATTTTATTTGCATTAAATGCAAATGAATAAGACTCTCAAATTAAAATAAAAATAACCGTAGAATGTATTTTAAAAATGATCGGACTGTTTGCTGTCCACAACAGACACATTTTAGACAAAAGTACAAATAGATTGAAAATAAAAAATAGAAAGATATACCATACAAAGTAATACCCTATGAAATGGATTTTAAGACCAAAGTTGTTTCTAAAAGCAAAGAGACATATTTTGCATTGATATAAGAAATAGACAACTATTAACAGTTGGACACATCAATAACCCTTTTCAATAAAGAATAAGACAACTAACAAGAAATCCATAAAGGTACAGAAAATGTGAACAATACTATAAACCAACTGGGCCCAGCAAACAAGTAGTCTACTCAGCCTAGAATTGTACAATATACACTTTGGTCAAATGCACGTGGAACATTTCCAACACATCTATATGCTAGGTCATGAAGCAAATCTGAATTTTTAAGAATTAAAATCATACAACATATGTTCTTTTAACAAAATGAAATGAAATTTAAATTGAGTAATGGAAGGAAATTTAGAAAACTTACAAATATGTAGAAATACGTAGAATTTTAAATGAGTCAAGAAAGAAATTACAGAAGAAAAGTGAAAAATACCTTGAAATGAAGGAAATATAAACAATATACCAAACTTTATGGGAAGTAGCTAAATCAATACTTAGAAGGAATTTGTAGCTATAAAAGTCTCTGTTAAGAAAACTCTCAAATCAATATTGTAATTTCTACCTTAAGACAAAGTAGCAAACAAAATCAAAAAGAAATAAGGATGTAATAAATATTGGAATGAAAGTAAATAAAGAATAGAAATAACAGTAGGAAAAAATCAACAAAACCAAAACTGGGCTCTCTGAATAAAACAAAATTGAAAATAGTTTATGTAGATACAACAAGAAAAAAAGACTTGAGTTACCAAAATCAGGAATTAAGAGGAGACCATTATTACCAATGTTACAAAAACAAAAAGGATTATCAAAGAATACTATGAATAACTGCCTGCCAATAAATTAGATTACTTAGATGAAAATGACAAATATTAGAAACATAAAAACTACCTGAACAGACTCAAGGAGAAATAGCAAATCTGAATAGATCTGTATCACATGGCTTCACTGGTGAATTATACCATTTAGAGGAAAATCAACATCAATTTTTACAAACTACTATAAAATAACCGTAAAATCTGAAATTTTTCCCTGTAAAAGCATGGACAAAATGAGGATATCTACCCTTATCATTTTTTAAAATGTATTTTATTAATTTTTGAGGGAAAGAGAGAGCGCTCATCTGCACAAGTGGGAGAGGGACAGAAAAAGAGAATCCCAAGAAGGCTCCAAACCACCAGCGTGGAGCCCAACACGGGGCCTCAGCTCACAAGCTGTGAGATTATGACCTAAGCAGAAATCCAGAGCCAGATGCTTGACCGACTGAGCCACCCAGGTGCCCACACCCTTGTCTTTTCTATTCAATATCATATTGAAGGTTGTACCTAGAGCATTAGGGCATGAGAAAATGAGACTGTATGGATAACAAAAACATTTTATTCTTTCATAGGTAACAAATTCTTGTAAATAAATCCAAAGGAATTCACACACAAAATTATTAAAGCTAATATTTGAGTTTATCAAGATTGTAGCACCTAAAATCAATAAACAAAAATTCACTGTGTTTCTGTATCCTAGCAATGAACAATCAAAAATCTTGTTCTAGAAATTTACAACATCAAAAATAATTAGATACTTAGGAATTAACTCATGAATTAATCCATGAATCTGGTGTCAGTGTAAAGCTTATTTTATATCATATTTTTGAATATGTTAATGCATAATTGAGGCTGCATTAACCTCCATTGATCAAAGACAACTAAGGTTTGGTGTGGTACTTTCAGAGTGATAAATGTCTACTAAAGTCTATTAAAATATATCATTATCAGCCAGTACAACAGTATTCCACTAAACCCGATAATCTAGCACAATTCCTTTGCCCTAAAATTGTGACAAAGAAAGAGGTAACTTTTTTTTTTTTACAAATAGTTTATTGTCAAATTAGCTTCCACATAACACCCAGTGCTCATCCCCACAAGTGTCCTCCTCCATGCCCATCCCCCCCTCCCCCCAACATCCATCAGTCCTCAGTTTTTGTCAGCATTCAAGAGTCTCTCATGGTTTGCCTCTCTCCCTTTCCCCCACCATTTCCGCCCTTCTTCTCCCCCTTGTTCCTCCGTCAAGTTCCTCCTAATCCTCCTATACGTGCAAACATATGATATTTGTCCTTCTCTGCCTGACTTATTTCGCTCAGCATAACACCAAGAGGTAACTTTTATAACGTGACATTATACATCGTCAGCAATGGTGACAGCAAAATCTCTAGTCTCCCATGTTCTTCCAATATTCAACCTGTCCTGGCATGCCTGGGCTTTACCTAGTTACCAAACTACATGTTTCACTTTGTGGAAACCCACATATCTACCAGAAATAAATCACCTACTCTGTGCCCTAGCTGAATTCTGGACCCACACTACCTGAGAGCTTAGTACAATGGTTATGTCACCACTTCATTCTGGAATGGCTTGTTAATTAGCAATAGCAGATGGGACATCACTTGCCTCACCTGCTGTTCTGTTTCTTGCCTCCAGGTTTGTTTCTGTAGACACTTGTTATCTCTTCTCACCCCAGTACTATGACCTGTGTTCACCTAGCTTTACATCTTTAATTAGAGCTTTCTTCTTTTCTGATGTTTGGTCTTCTTTGTCTCCACTGCCCTATTTAAGTACTTCTCTGGCCTGCAGCAGCATTGAATTAATTTAATGTTGCTCATTTCACATAAATATCAAATTCCATCAGATTCGCGCTGGCCTTTTTGTAGTTAATGTAAAATAAGACTCAAATAACTTGAAATCATGTACAGAGATAGTAAATTCTATACATGTGATATTGTAGGAAAAACGTATATGGGCTACTCAATTCTAAATCTCTAAAAGTAGTCTCTGAATCTCTAGAAGCAATTTTTTCTCTAGTGTTTGTCTTCCCGGATACTCACTACAGATCTCAAAAATAGCATTTGTCCCTCATTTCTATACAATTTTACAAATAACATTAGTCTAGGGGAAATTCATTTGCCTTTGTAAGAAAGGTATGGTTACCTATATACTCAAAATAGACTTCCATTCCAAAATAAGCACAAAAATGCGTATCAATGATTGTTTATTTTCTATTTTTGTAGTCTATGATAATTAGATTTTCTACACAAGTCTGTGGTAAAAAGTACATGTGTTACATCTTTAAGGAAATTATCAGAAATGTGATGGAAACATTTGTATCTGTAAAAGCTTGCCCTGTTGCTAAGAACGGAATTCTTCTCTATTAGATCCAAGCTAAAAAAAGAATATTATTATGAAACACTTATTTCTTAGAATTTTTAAGTGTCTTTTTTCTCCCAAGTTGAGACACCCTGAGAAAAATGTTTACTACTAGTGTCAGAAAACCTTCTTTTGTTTTTACATTGTAGGTTCTTTAAACTTGTCGTATTGCAGCTCTGTTCCATGAAAATTCACTTCAATCTGTTTCCAACCTTAGAGCATTCTGCGATGCCCCATATTTTGCAATATCTTCTGCCAAAATTGTACAGACAAGAGAAAATATACAAGTGTATGAGTCGAAGTATACACTTCAAAACTGCCCCATTGATAGTGGGGTGGAAAATAATTGGCTATTTTCACATAAATAGCTCATTTTGAACGTATGCAATGAGCATCTTTTGTTTCTCATAGCCCTATTATTATTTATATAGTGAAATAAATTACCGTTCTCAGAAACATGAACCAAAAATAAATACATCTTAACCTCCTGTGAGGATTCTGAAATAGCTGTATCTAAGTAAATTTGTTACTACCTGCCAAGTATCTACAGACAAATCCAGTCTTTACTAGTTATCAGCTTTTCTTTTTCTTTTTTTGTCTTGGACAGGTTAGTCTCATCAACACAATATGAATAAAAATAGTGACAATTAAACAGTGCTCAGTGCTTAAATGCTCAATATCCTTTCATTAATATGTAATTGCTATTATTAAACCAACGATAAGTAACATTATTAGATACAATAAGATTTACGTAAAAAGACCATATGGTCTTTAATGTTTGAAGTTTGCAATACATTATGTTCCTTTAAAGTAATCCTGTACCTGTCACACTCAGTTTGCTATTTGTACTTAATCGTTTCTCAAATGGCAACGTAGCCTGATAAAATTAATGTAGATAAGCCATTATTTCTAGCACTTAAAACATACTGTCCTTGCATTCAAGCAAAAGCTCACTCTTATCTTTTTAACTTGCATTCTACTTTTTATATTTCTACTTAGACTTAGATGTTTTTTCTTACTTTCAAGTCAATCTATCTGAGTAAGATTTATTATATTTTCCCCAAATCAATATCCTCTCCAAATTCTTCTCTTCTCCACCTGGACCCCTATCTCTCTCTGTTGCCACACAAACCTCAATCTATTACAAAGATTTGTCTATTTCTCTTTTAGACTATGTGTCTGTTTGCTAAACATAGCCAAATCTGTCTCTGATTTGGTCCATTCAGTATTTTTAATTAGTCCAATCCTTTCTAACGGGTAGAATTTTCAGAAGTTTATCATTAACAGTATATGCTTTCCTCAGTTGATTGGTTTTAATTCTTTGGTAGATATGGATGTTTGCTACCAAAAAGTTTGATAGCGTTATTTCAGTAACTGTAAAAGCTTTGCCAAATCAGTAAAATCTCTTCCAATAAAACTTCTGGTGGGTCTTTTCCAGAAAAAAAGGGTATTGTTTATAGTATGAACTACTTTGACATTTCTAAAACAGTGAATTTGTTTTTACTGTTTTCCTATCACACTGCAGCTAATTTTTCATGAGGATACAATTGTGTTGCGTGGAATCAGCAAGCTCCATTTCTTGTGGTTTATTGTCTTTGACATTTTCAGACAATTTGGCAAGTATCATTTTAAGGTTTGTTGAGATATCATTTGTAAAGCATCACGATTTGGCACTCTATAGCTTGGTCAAGTTCTTTCAAAATGCCACTACTTTCAAGATTACGTTCTAATGTTTTTGGTAGAAGATGTGATTTAAAGCCACATTTATTCTTCCCCTTCAAAACTCATATTCACAAGCAAGGTAAACCCACTGTTATCATCATAATCTTCTGTAATAGCAGAGTCTTACCACACAACCTTTGGGAGTTCCAAATACAACTTTGTCTGGGTACAAAGCTATCTGAAAAAGGTAATATCTCTAGCATCAAAACAAGGAACAGTGTTGATGAGAATAATGTTCAGCGATGGACTTCATGGGAGACAGATTCTCCCAAAGCAATCTCCTCCTTGATATTCAGGACACAGTACTGAGCTGAGTGGTGGTAGAGACACCAGCCACCTCAATACACCTTATTTCAGGACTTGATCCAAGAACCCGATTGGAGTTTAAAAATACCTCAATCTTTTTCTCAAGCACGAACACAGTTATCTTTTCCCAGGAACCATGTGAATACTAAAAACAAAAACAAGGCAAACAACAAAGTATCACCATAAAAAAGAAAATCAGAAGATTCCCAGTTAAAAGAAAAAAACTACACTTGCTAACTCCATAATTTACTAGAAGATTTGTCTCTGTAAGCCTGCATTTTTTTTAGTTATATTTTAAATGTTTATTTTTGAGACAGAGAGAGAGAGAGAGAGAGAGTGAGAGAGAGAGAGTGAACAAGAGCATGAGCAGGGGAAGAGCAGAGAGAGAAGGAAACACAGAATCCAAAGCAGGCTCCAGGCTCTGAGCTGTCAGCACAGAACCGAATGGTGGGCTCGTGACAGCTCAGAGCCCGACGTGGGGCTCATACTCATGGACCGCAGGAGGATGACTTGATCCAAAGTCAGACGCTTAACCGAATGAGCCACCCAGGTGCACCTATAAGCTTGCATTTAAAAAATTTTTTAAGTTTATTTATTTAGTTTTGAAAGAGAACGAGCAAGTAGGGGAGAGGCAGACAGAGAGGGAGAGAGAGAATCCCAAGCAGGCTCTACATCAGCCTGATGTGGAGCTTCAACCCACGAAACTGTGAAATCATGACCTGAGCCGAAACCAAAAGTTGGACGCTTCAACAACTGAAGCACCCAGGCACTTCTAAGCTTGCACTTTTAAATGGCAAGTAACCCCTGGACTCAGTAGTAGGCATTGTCTTTATGTAGAAGAGGCCTTCTTTTTTTGTGTTTGTTTTTGTTTTTAAAGAGACAGAGTGTGACAGGGCGAGTGGCAGAGAGAGAGGGAGACAAAGAATCCAAAGCAGGCTTCAGGCTCTGAGCTGTCTGCACAGACCGGATGCACGGTCTATGCTCACCAACCACCAGGTCATGACCTGAGGCAAAGTCTGATGCTTCACCGACTGAGCCACCCAGGCGCCCCTAGAACAAGCCTTCTTTAGCTACCATGTTCTTACACCACTGCAGCCCTTTGTATTTTGAGTTTTCTAGTTTTGCCTTTAGAGTCTCTGCAATTTTCTCTTTGTTTTGGGTCCACTTCTGTGATTCTGTGTGAACCATCATATGTGAATTAACCTTGGCCTTCAAGTAGCATACTACACAGATTCTCTTTGTAAAACCTGACGGCAAACACCCATGAGACACTGAAGGCTTATAGCGAGCAACCTCATCTCTGAATAGGCCTGCGTTTTTGGCTCCCACTAGGTGGGTGCATGCTTACCTAATCTTGGTCATGCTTTCTCTAGGCAACTTCATGTATACCAGGTAAAGCTGTATTTGAAATTATGTGATATACAAAAATATTACTTAATCGATGAAATGCACATTCCTGTGAAAACAATGAATGCTTTCACAAACCTATGTAGATGTGAGATCCCTGAAAAATATTTTTGTTATGAAAATACAGAAATACAACAGGCAGATTACTTCTTAACTATTTCCTTGAATTCCTGATTAGACTGCAAAGAAACTACAAGTGCAAAAGAAATATGATAAATCCTACGATGTACATAACGAAAAGCAAGTGCCACTATTTACAGGACTAAGATTCTTTTTATTTAGGGAAGTTTTTCATCCTGATTGTAGTGATGGTTGCACAAGTCTACGTATGTGATGAGATTCCAGAGAACTATATATTTAAAGAAAAGTGCACTTAAAATGGATTAAACTCAAGTAAGAGCGCTGAGTTAACAGTATCACACCACCAGTTTCCAGATATTCACAATGCACTACAGTTACATAATCTACACGAAAACTCTCTGCATTATTTTAGCAACTTCAATTAAGTGGCAAACCATTTAAAAAATAAAAGATAATGGGATGCCTNTCTCTCTCTCTCATAAGACATTTAAATTTTTTTTAAATAAAAGATAAAAATAGAGAATATAAAAATATTTTTATATAAATAAAATAAAAGTAAAGAAGATTCTGTACACAGTTTGCTTTACAAATATTTACATGAATGTTTGCTTCACTGTAAAGGAACCAAAAGTGACACCAATGACATTCATATCATTTATGCAATAAAATGTAAGTGTCTCTATACAAGGCAACTATAGTCACCCAAAGATCTTGAGCACCATAAAACAGGTGAATGAATGATTTTTAATTTTTTCAATGAAAACAAAATACCTATGTTAAGTAGAGACCATGCGTAGCATTCTGCTATTAAGTTAACACTTTTTTCAATATATTTTATTGTCAAGTTAGCTAACATACAGTATATACAGTGTGCTCCTGGCTTTGGAAGTATATTCCCATGATTCGTTGCTTACATACAACACCCAGTGCTCCTCCCAAAAAGTGTCTTCCTCAGTGCCCATCACCCTTTTCCCCTCTCCACTGCTCCCCCGTCAACCCTCCGTTCATTCTCTGTATTTAAGAGTCTCTTATGGTTGGCCTCCCTTTCTATTTGAAACTATTTTTCCCCTTCTCCTTCCCCAATGGTCTTCTATTAAATTTCTCAAACTCCACATATGAGTGAAAATATATGATATATGTCTTTTTCTAACTGACTTATTTCACTTACCATAATACCCTTCAGTTCCTTCCTCATACTTTCAAATGGAAACTTTTCATTCTTTCTCATTGCCAGGTAGTATTCCATTGTATATATAAACCAAATCTTCTTGATCCAGTCAGTTTGTGGACATTTAAGATCTTTCCATAATTTGGCTATTGTTGAAAGTGCTGCTATAAACATTGGGGTACATGTACCCCTATGAATCAGTACTTCTGTATCCTTTGGATAAATTCCTAGTAGTGATGTTGCTTGGTCATCGGACAGTCTATCTTTAATTTTTTGAGGAAATTCCACACTGTTTTCCAGAGGGGCTGCACCAGTTTGCATTCCTACCAACACTGCAAGAGGGCTCCCATTTCTCTACATCCTCACCAATATCCGCTATTTCCTGAGTTGTTAATTTTAGCCACTCTGACCGGCGTGAGGCAGTATCTCAGTATGGTTTTGATTTGTATTTCCCTGATGATAAACAATATTGAGCATCATTTTATTTGTCTATTGCCCATCTGGATGTCTTCTTTGGAAAAGAAGTCTTCCAAATGTCTTCTACCCATTTTTTCACTGAATTGTTTGTTTTTCAGGTAGTGAATTTGGTAAGTTCTTTATAGATATTGAATACTGACCCTTTATCTGATATCTCCTTTGCAAATATCTTCTCCCATTCCATCGGTGCCTTTTAGTTTTGTTGATTGTATCCCTTGTTGTGCAGAAGATTTTTATCTTGATGAGGTCCCAACAGTTCATTTTGCTTTTATTTCCCTTGCCTTTGGAGACACGTTGAGGAGGAATATGCTGCAGCTGAGGTCAAGGAGGTTGTTGCCTGTTTTCTTCTCTAGGATTTTGATGGTTTACTGTCCCACATTTAGGTCTTTCATATATTTTGAGTTTTTGTGTATGTATGGGATAAGAAAGTGGTCCAGTTTTGGTCCACCTGGGTGGCTTAGTCGGTTAAGCGTCCGACTTTCGCTTGGGTCATGATCTCGCGGTTCGTGGGTTCGAGCCCCGCGTCGGGCTCTGTGCTGACTGCCAGCTCAGAGCCTGGAGCCTGTTTCAGTCTGTGACTCCCTCTCTCTCTGACCCTCCCCTGCTCACGCTGTCTCTCTCTCTCTCTCTCTCCTAGAAATAAATAAAACATTTAAAAAAAAAAAAAAAAGAAAGTGGTCCAGTTTCATTCTTCTGCCTGTTGCTGTTCAGTTCTCCCAGCACCATTTGCTAAAGAGACTGTCTTTTTTTTCATTGGATAGTCTTTCCTGCTTTGTCAAAGATTAGATGGCCATGCATTTGCGGTTTCAACTTTGGGTTCTCTATTCTATTCCATTGGTCTACGTGTCTGTTTTTGTGACAATACCATATTGTCTTGATGATTATAGCTTTGTAGTAGAGGCTAAAGTCTGGGATTGTGATGCCTCCGGCTTTGGTTTCCTTTTTCAACACTGCTTTGGTTATTCAGCGTCTTTTGTGGTTCCATATAAATTTCAGGATTCTTTGTTCTAACTTTGAGAAGGATACTGGTGCAATTTTTATTGGGATTGTATTAAATGTGTAGATTTGGGCAGTATTACATTTTAACAATAATTGTTCTTCCAATTCATGAGCATGAAATGTTTTTCCATTTCTCTGTGTCTTCAATTTCTTCATACGTTTTCTAGAGTTTTCAGCATACAGATTTTTTACATCTTTGGTTAGGTTTACTCCTAGGCATTTTATGGTCCAAATAGGATCAATTCCTTGATTTCTCTTTCTGTTGCTTCATTATTGGTGTACAGAAATGAAAATGATTTGTGCACATTGATTTCATATCTTGCCAGTTTGCTGAATTCATGTATCAGTTCTAGCAGTTTTTTGGTGGAGTCTTTCAGGTTTTCCGTGTAGAGTATCACGTCATCTGCAAAAAGTGGAAATTTGATTTCTTCTTTATCAATTTGGATGTCTTTTATTTCATTATGTTGTCTGATTGCTGAGGCTAGGACTTACAACACGATGTTAAATAACAGTGGTGAGAGTGGACATCCCTGTCATGTTCCAGATCTTTAGAGGAAAGCTATCAGGTTTTTTTTTTTTCCCATTGAGGGTATTAGCTTTGCACTTTTATATATATGGCTTTTATGATGCTAAGGTATGTTCCTTCTATCCCTACTTTCTTGAGGGTTTTATTAAGAAAAGATGCTGTATTTTGTCAAATGCTTTTGCTGCATCGTTTGACAGGATCATTTGATTCTTACGCTTTCTTCTATTAATGTGATGTATCACATTGGTTGATTTGTGAATATCAAACCAGCCCTACAATCCCGGAATGAATTCCACTTGGTCATGGTCAATAATTATTTTAATATACTCTTGAATTCAATATACTAGTATCTTGTTGAGAATTTTTGCATCTATATTCATCAGAGATATTGGCCTCTGATTCTCCTTTTTAATGGGGTTTCTGTTTTAGGTATCAAGGTAATGCTGGCTTCATATAATGAGTCTGGAAGCATTTCTTCCATTTCTATTTTTTGCTTGAGAAGAATAGATATTAACTCAGCTTTCCGTGTCTTGTAGAATTCCCCTGAGAAGCCTTCTGGCCTAGAACTCTGATTTGTTGTAAGATTTTTGATAACTGATTCCATTTCTTCACTGGTTATGGTCTGTTCATATTTTCTATTTCTTCCCATTTGAGTTTTGGTAGTGTCTAGGTGTCTAAGAATTTGTCCATTTATTCCAGGTTTTCCAGTTCGTTGGTATATAATTTTTCAAATTATTCTCTAATAATTGTATATTTCTGTGGTGTTGGTTCTGATGTCCTGATGGTTCTGATGTTTATCAATGTTGTTTATTGTTTTAAATTATAAGCTCTTAGATTCATTGATCTGTTTTACTGTTTGTTTGGATTGTATATTGTTTATTTCTGCTCTACTGCTTATTAGACTGACTTTGGGGTTTCTTCTACCAACTTTGGTATTTCTTTGCTGCTCTGCTTCTAGTTCATTTAGGTGATAGGTTAGATTTTGTATTCAGGATTATTCTTGTTTCTTGAGATAGGCCTGGAATGAAATGTATTTTCCTCTTAGGATGGCCTTTAATGCATCCCAAAAGATTTGGACTATCGTGTTTTTATTTTCATTTGCTTCCATATATTTTTTTTAATTTCTTTTTTAATTAATTGCCTGGTTGACCAATCCCTTCTTTGTTAAGATATTATTTAACCTCCATGCATTTGGAGGCTCTCCAGTATTTGGATTATTAACGTCACCTGCAATGACCATATTCTTATCAAGATTACTTATGTTTGTCATTAATTGATTTATGTATTTGGGTTCTACCAATTTGGGGACATAAACATTTACTTTTGTTAGCTCTTCTTGATGTATAGACTCCATAATTATTATATAATGACATTCTTCATCTCTGTGACAGTCTTTAATTTAAAATCTAGTTTGTCTGATATAAGTATGCCTAAACCAGCTTTCTTTTGATTTCCAGTAGCATGATATATGGTTCTCCATTCCTTCACTTTCAATCAGAAGGTGACTTCAGGTCTAAAAGAGTCTATTGTAGACAACACATAAATGGATCTTGGTTTTTTATCTATTCTGATACCCTACATCTTTTGATTAGGGAATTCATTGCATTTACATTCAGAGTTATTATTGAAAGATATGGATTTAGTGTCATTGTGTTATCTCTAGGTTACAGGCTTGTGTTGATGTCTCTGGTCCTTTGTAATTTTTGCAGCATTCCACTCACAAAATCCCCCTTAGGGTCTCTTGCAGGCCTGGTTTAGTGGTCATGAACTCCTTCAGATTTGTTTGTCTGGGAAAGATTTTATCTTTCCTTATATTCTGAATGACAGCCTTTCTGGATTGAGGATTCTTGGCTGCATATGTTTCCTATTAAACACATTGAATATTTCTTGCCAATCCCTTCTGGTCTGCCAACTTTCAGTGGACAGTTCTGCTACTTCCCTTCTGTGTTTACCCTTGTAGGTTAAGACCAGTTTTTCCCTAGATGCTTTCAGAATTCTGTCTTTACCTTTGTATTTTGCCAGTTTCACTATGATATGCCAAGGTGAAGACCTATTCTTGTTAAATCTGAAGGGAGTTCTCTGTGCCTCCCCGATTTGGATGTCTGCTTCCTTTCCCAGATTAGGGAAACTCTCAGCTATAATTTGTTCAAGTAAACTTTCTGCCCCTTTCTTGCTCTTCTTCAGGAACTCCTATGATAAGGATATTATGTTTCAATGAATCACTTAGTTCTCTAATTCTCCCCTCGTGGTCTAGTGCTTTCTTATCTTTTTCTTAGCTTCATCATTTTCCATCATTTTCTCTTTCATTATTCTCCCCTCTGCTTCCTCCATTCTTGCTGTCATGGTATCTAGCTTATTTTGCACCTCATTTACAGCATTTCTTAATGTGTCATGACTATTTCTAAGTTCCTTGATCTCTGCAGCAATAGATTCTCTGCTGTCTTCTATGCTTTTTTCAAGCCCAACTATTAATTTTATGAATAATACCCTGAATTTTTGATCAGATATATTATTTATATCGTTTTGATCAATTTTCTACCTGTCATTTCTTCCTGTAATCTCTTTTTCATCATTTTGGCTAGTTTTCTATCCTTTATGTGTTTTCATAGCTTGTTTTGTGTTCTGTGCCTGAGAGCACTACTGTATCAAAAAAGGGTCATATGCTGTCCAGGACCTGGCCCTTCAGGAGGTATTTTTGGAGTGGGTTGCATGCTCTCTGTTATTGTGACTCTGGTTAATTCATTCCCCTACTCATAGTGGTGGTTTGGGTCTTCCACAAGGTCTGCTTTAATTTGTTCAATGAAGTAACTCAAGAAAAATTTATGCAGCGGTGATTGTGGTGAAAGAAACCTTACCCCATACAAAGACCGAAATGACAGGAGGGGAAAAGGAAAGAAAAAAATTGACCAGGAAGAGAAACTATACAGCTTAATCCAGAGAGGGAGAGAGGAAAATAAAGAAGAAGGAGGTACAGAGAGATGCATAAAAGAACAGATTAAAAATGTCTGCTTAAACAAACCAACATCAGAATAGAGAAGGGAAGAAATAAAAGGAAAAAAGAAAGGAAAATAATAATTATATGTATAATAAGAATTGACCAAGAATCAAATCAGAAAATGCAGAACCGCTGGACTGATATCTGACAGTGCCTTGCAACCAGGGGCTGTGCTGGTCTGGAGGAGGACCTGTCTGCTTTGGTCACTGTCAGTCCTGCTCTGTTAGATACTAGGCATGGAGGGGCGCGGTTTGGTGTAAATGGGTCCCACCTCCACTGGGGGGCGTTATCCTGTTCCCCACATTGTTGGTGATGGGGAGAAAGATGGCGACACCCCAGTTCCCTACCCGCGCAGATCAGGTGTCCCAAACCACTCTGTTCAGGCCATTCTCATAGTAGTGGGTGGATGCAAGAGGGCTGGTTTTTTCACTACCTTAAAGGATCCTGGTACACGTGCCTCAGTTCCGGGGAAGTGCCACTCTGCCTTGCTAACAAAGGGCCTCTGGCTTCTCCCAGTGCCCTGTGGGCACTAGCAGGCCAGTTTGTGCAGCTCCACAGCTTCCGGGGCCTCCAAGCTGCTGGGCTGGTATTCAAACCCCAGTGTCTGAAAGAATTCCACACTATACTCCCCAGTTCTGGGACACAGCTGCTCTGCTAGCCAGCCCATGAAAGGCCCCAGGATGGCAGGCACCTACAGGGTCTTTTGTTCTTGGAGCAGCCATATGCCTTCTCCCTGAAGCACTCAAGGGAGGGGACTCCTCTCTCTGGCTGTGCCTCTGAGGTCACTACCCTGCCTACGGCTGGCTGTCCTCATCCCCAGGTGTGTGCACAGAGTGGCTGGACCCAGTCGAAAGAAAGTTCCACCACTCTGGGATGAGTTAGAAATTGGTTCTTTCTCCATTTTTCCGTTCCCCAGTCCACTGTCCAGAGAGATGTTTCTCTTGTCCAAACACAGTCCTTCTTTTCCACAGCCTCTCTTTCTCTTCCTTTTGTCTCCACAAAAGGGGATCCCTCCTATCCATGCCTGTGCTGCCTGTTTTATCTCTCCCAATTCGCAATCCCACACCTACGGCCCATCAAGCTGTCCCCATGGCCCCTGGGGATGTTTCTGTCACTCGTAGCCCAGATTCCTGGAATTCTGAGTCTTCTGGCCTCAATATCACTGTGTTTGTGGGACAAGGGAAATTCAGGCGCCCATACTTCTCTACCATCTTGACTCCTCCTAGGTAAACTTTTTTTTTTTTAATTAGAAGAATTCTAAGGAATGAACTCAAAATAGGAAAACAGGACTGCAGGAATATAGTTTTTGGACTTCTGTTCCATCTGATATCTTTGTCAACCAAAAATTACTTTCACTTTCATCTTCCAAAACACCATTTTAACTTAATTATTATTGACTTTTAATTTAGAATTTAATACAGTAGTTTCATTAATTATAAAATCTATCCCACTCTGGTGGGGGTGTTGATAATGGGGGAAGCTGTGCATGTGTTGGGTAGGGGGTCTATGAGAAATCTCTGTACCTTCTGTTCAGTACAGCTGTGGACCTTAAACTGTTCTATTAAAATGGTTTACAAAATGATACAAACTCTTAACATTTACATATTATAACTCTAAATTTGGCACTTAACGTTCCCCACAAATTCAATGTTGTTTTTCTGACTTGAGTAACAGTAAAAGAGTGTTCTGATATTCAATATATACTACCGTTTCTAGAAATTTTAAACTGTATTTTAATTGATGAGGCTCCATTTCCACATAATTAGAGAAGCCAGTATTAGGAAAAACAAACAAACAGGACATAAATTAGCATATACTACCTTTCAAATAATGAAAACTATTCATCAGAAAAATTTTAAATTCCTGAAGTTTCAGATGACTTGAAAACATTTTGCAGGAATAGAATTTGAACCACATTTTATAGGAAGTTCANTCAAGCCGGGGGGGGGAGGCGGGAGGGAAGGATTTGATATATCTGAGAAAATCTGGATAAATCAGAAGGTTCTTATTTAGAAACAGTAATGAGAAAAATATGAAAACTTTCTTCTCTATTTTAATATCATTTGGTCTCTTCTCCTTTTGGGAATACCTCCCCACATTCTTTGAGAGGTGTTACTCCTGAACATATGAACAACCGATAGCGTTCTTGGACCTATAGACTCCTTGGCACAGGACTCTAGCCACTACTATTAAAAGCACTTTCTAGGATTCCATGAATCAGAACTGAAAGAGAACCTCTCTTTGCCCAGTGACAGAAGGTAAGAGCATTTTTGATTATCACACTAACCCCATGTGAAAAAAGGTATCATCAGGAAGAAGTCAGCACTCAGAAGCAGAAATGTGGGAAAGAGATGGTCAAGACAAAGGATTGTTAATGCCCAGGTGTATCTTTGTGCTTCTTGTAGCTGGACATTTCAACCTTTGGTTGGACACCGCGCAAACATATTCCATTGTCCTAAATTATTTTGAGTACGGTTTCTAAGACTTCTACAGTTCCCTATTTTGAATTAATTTAGATAGGGGCTACTTTTTGTAGCCTCCATTACATCACATACATCAGATAGACTGCATAACTTTAAGCAGAGATGATATATATAATAGCAGCACATAGAATGAGTCTTTAAGAGATGATAAGAACAGACTGAAACAAAAAAATAAGGTACTACTTTAATAAGTAATTCTTGTTCTAATAAAGATTTAATTTAGAATTATTAACTCCAGGAGCATGAACATTAATGTTTCTTTTGTCTAGATTAGGGTGTTGGCATTAGGGACTGATGTCTTTGATAATTTCTATTCCTGGAACTTTTAAAGACCAGTCAGATGCTAAATCTTATAGGATACACTCCCACATCCATGACTCACAGGTCCAGGAATTGAGGGGTGGAAATGACAGTTGCACCACCATTACCTATAGTGACCCACCATCAAAATATTTGCTCTCTATTCTTATAACCTTATCATCTGCTGGTTTAGAAATCTAAATTCTAAAGGGAGGAATGCTTTCACCAAGAGATACAAGAATGATTCCACTGAGCTGGAAGTTAAGACTGTAAACTAGCCATTTTGAAATCTTCATGCTATAAATCAAATGGAAAAGAGAAAATTTACTATGTTGGCTGAGGTAACTGATGCTAATTACCAAGGAGGAATTGGATTTTACTGCACAACATAAGTAAATAAGAGTGTATCTAGGATAAAGGCGATACCTTAGGGTGTCTCTTAATACTACCATGTCCACGTAAATGGAAGAGTTTAATAATCAAATTTAGGCAGGACTACTAACGATCCACATCCTCCAGGAACAAAAGTTTGGATCATACCACTAGGTAAGGCACCACAATCAGCTAAGGTGCTTTAAGGTGCTTTCTGAGGGCAATGGAAACATGAATTAAGCAATGTAAGAAAGTACTGACAAATGCCATCTACAAACACATGACCAGTTACAGAAGCAATGATTTTAATTGTTATAAATATTTCTTATTTTACTTTGAACATGTTTTTGTATTTGTATAGCAAGTATCTCAGTCTTCTTCCTTTCTTATCCTCTTACATAAGATGTATTGATTCTGTATCATAATAATTCGGTATTGTAAGCTTTACATCATATAAAAGATATTAAGAAGTGTGGATTTCACCTAAGGACTTTGGTACCTCTTATGGGGAAGGGGTTACTGCAATTTCAGTTCTCTAGTGGATAGCTGTAACATATTAGGTCTAAGTATGACCTTGGCTTTCTCTTTATTTGGCAATTAAACATAGTTTAAAGAAATGTATATGAGTACCAAGTTGACAGGGGGTGAACCTATGATGGTTAATTTTACTTATCAACTTGCCTAGGACATGGTACCCAGGTATTTGGTTAAATGTTGGTCTGGAGTTTGCTCTAAAGGTAGTTTTTAAATGAAACTGACCCTTAGATCAGTAGACTTTGAATTAGAACATTACCCCTATAATGCTGAAACAGCTCACTGAATCAACTGGAGGCCTTCAGAGAAAAAAAAGATGACCATCCCTCAATGAACAGGGAATAGTTTGCCTTTAGAAATGAACTGCAATGTCTACTCTTCATTAACTGTCCATCCTGCCAGCAGCCTTTTGATTTGCCAATTCCTTAACATCAAAATCTCTGTCTGTTGTCTATCTGTCTGGAGAACCCTGACTAATAGGGATTTTGTAGGATACACTTCCCATACAAGGGATCCTACATAAAATTATCATCATATTTCTCTGCATAAATGATGCAGAGCAGAAGACAGTAAGAAGATATATTTAAAGTGTCAGAAGAGAAAAAAGGAAAAACTTTCAACCAAGAATTTTACATACAACAAAACCGTTCTTCAAAAGAAAATAAATCAATACTCCAAAATAGACAAAATCTGAGGTAATTCATCACTGCTAGACCTGTCTTCCAAAAAGTGCTCAAGACTTCAAACTGAAATTAAAGGATGACAGAATGCAATACAAAGCATATAAAATATAAAATTTACTGATAAATACTGAAACTAGTATTGTAAAATTTATTAGAGCTCCATTTAAATGTTCTACAGGATTTAAACTAGCCAACTGCATACAAATAATTATAAATCTTTGTTAGTGGGTACCGGATATATATTGTGACATCAGTGATGAAGTAAGGCATGCAGAGTTGTAAAGGAGTAGAGTTTTGTATTTGATCAAAATTAAGTTGGTATCAGTTTAAATTAGGACATAATATATAATACATATTAGGACATAATATATAATCCTTATGGAACCACAGGCAAAATCTATAGAATGTATTTAAAAAATATTTGAAGGGAATGAAAATGTGTCAATAAAAAATTTAATAACATGAAAGTAAGTGGTAAGAGAATAAATGAAGGACAAAAATGCTGTAAGATATACAGAAAACAAGGAGTGCCTGAGTGGCTCAGGCAGTTAAGCATCTGACTTTGGCTCAGGTTATCAGCTTGTGGTCCATGCTGACAGCTCAGAGCCTGGAGCCTGCTTCAGATTCTGTGTCTCCCTCTCTCTCTGCTGCTTCCCTGCTCACATTCTGTCTCTCTCTCAAGTATAAATAAAACATTAAAAAAATTTTAAAGATATACCGAAAACAAAGTGGCAATAGAAAGTACTTCTGTATCAATATTTAAATATAAAAGGATTAAACCCTCCAATCAAAAGGCACAGATTAGAATGAATAAAAAACCAGGACCCAATTACACATTGTCTACAAACAAATCACTACAGGTCTAAGGACAAATGAAAGATTTAGTACCTATTCATTTCTAGTTATTTCAAAAAGTTACAGAGAAAGGAATGCTTCCAAACTTTTTTACAGGGCTAGCATTGGCTGGTTTCATATAGTAACAAATATGGACACCACACACACACAAAAAAGGAAAATTTTAGGCCAATATACTAGAAAAACAGAGATTCAAAAACTCTAAAATATTAGTAATTCAAAGTCAGTAATACATTAAAAGGATTAAATACCATGATCAAGTGGAATCCTAGGAATCCAAGGATGGTTCAATACATACATCAATCAATGTGATACACCACTTTAAGTCAAAGTATTAAAATCATATCATCATCACATATGATGTATAAAAGACATTTTACAAGATTCAACATCCATCAATTTACAATAAAAACCTCAACAGACTGGGTATAGAAAGAATGTCCTTCAACATAATAGGACCATATATGATAAATCCACAGCTAATATCATATGCAATGGTGAAAAGTTCAAAGGCTTTTCTCTAAGATCAGGAAGAAGACAAGGTTTCCAAGTCTCACCGTCTTTATTCAACAGTGTATTAGAAGTCCTAGCCACAGCAATTAGGGAAGAAAGAAGAAATAAAAGCATCCACAGTGGAAAGGGAGAAGTAAATCTGTCACTATTTCCAGTCAACCCTAAAGACTCCACCAATAACATTATTAAAACTAATAAATTTGTAAAGTCACAGGATACAAAATTTATAGATATAGGTTGCATTTTATACACTAAAAACAAGTTATAAGAAATTATTTTTTAAAAATCCCTTGGGGGGCGCCTGGGTGGCTCAGTCGGTTGAGCATCCAACTTTGGCTCAGGTCATGATCTCGTGGTTCCTGGGTTCGAGTCTTGCATCAGGTTCTGTGCTGACAGCTAGCTCAGTGCCTGGAGCCTGTTTCAGATTCTGTGTCTCCCTCTTCCTCTGACCCTCCCCTGCTCATGCTGTCTGTCTGTCTCTCTCTCTCAGAAATAAATAAAACATTTTTTTAAAAACTCTAAAAAAAACCCCAATGGGGTGCCTGAGTAGTTCAGTCAGTTAAATGTCTGACTCCTGATGTCAGCTCAGGTCTTGATCTCAGGGTTGTGAATTCAAGCCCTACCCTGGGTCCCATGCTGGGGGTGAGACTACTTAAAAAATAAATCATATTTACAAGAGCAGTCAAAGAACAAAATATCTTAAAAGAAATTTAACCAAGTAGGTAAAAGACCTTTACTCTGAAAAGTGTAAGATATTGACAAAAGAAATTGAAGAAGATACCAAAAAAATGGGAAGATATACTACACTCATGGATTGGAATAATACTGTTAAAATGTCCATACTACCCACAGCAACCTATAGACTCAATGAAATCCTTATCAAAATTCCAGTGGTATTTTTCACAAAACTAGAACAGATAATCCTAAAATTTGTTAGGAACAAAAGACCCCAAGTACCCAAAGTAGTCATAAGAAAAAAGATCGAAGCTTGAGTTATCATGCTCCCAGATTTCGCACTATATTACAGAGCTATAGTAATCAAAATGGCACAGTGTTGGCATGGAAACAAACACATAGATCACAGGAATAGAGGAGAGAGCTCAGGAATATACTGGCATTGTATTCTTGCCCCTTTTGGCAAAAATATATACAATGGGGAAATGAAATTCTCTTCAATAAATGGTTCTGTGAAAACAGCGCAGAAACATGCAAAGGAATGAAATTGGACCACTATCTTATGCTACAAACAAAAATAATTTAATATTGATTTATATATTTGAATGTAATCCTCAAAATCATAACACTCTGAGAAGAAAACATAGGCAGTAAGCTCTTTCATATCAGTCTAAAAAGACTTTTTTGGATCAGTCTCCTCTGAGAAAGGCAACAAACTACAACAAACAAATGGAATTATATCTAACTAAAAAGCTTTTGCACAAAAAAGGAAACCATCAACAAAACTAAAAAGTAATATAATCAATAATAAAGATATTTCCAAATGGTATAACCAACAAGAGGTTAATATCCAAAATACATAAAACAAGAAAACTTGTTCAACACCACCTAAATAAATAAATGATCTGTTTAAGAAATGAGCAGAGGATCTGAGTATACATTTTGTCAATGATGACAAAGAGATGGGATACAGACACATGCAAAGATATTCAGCTTCACTAATTAGGCAAATGCAATCAAAACCTCAACGAAATGTTACCTCACACTGGTCAGATTAACTATAATCAGAAAACTAAACAAAAATAACCGTGCCAGTGCAGAGATGGAGAAAAGAAAAACCTTATACATTGTTGATGGGAATGTACACTGGTGCAGCCACTATGGAAAACAGTATGGATATTCTTCAAAATATTAGAATTAGAAATACCATATGATTTGGCAATTCCACTTATGGGTCATTATCCAAAGAAAATGAAAATACCAATCCAAAGGGATGGATGAAGCCCAGTGTTCAGTGCAGCATAATTCACAATAGCCAAGATATGGAAGCTGCCTAAAATGTCCATTGATAGTTGAGTGGATGAAAAATATCAACGGAGCATCCCTAATCCCTATCAAAATAACACCAGCATTTTTCATAGAGCTTGAACAAACAATTCTAAAATTCCTATGGAACAAGAAAACACCCTGAATAGCCAAAGCAATTTTGAAAAAGAAAATTGAAGCTGAAGGCATCACAATACCAGATCTCAAGATGTACTACAAAGTTCTAATGATCAAGACAGTATCGTACTGGCACAAAAACAGACACTCAGATCAATGCAATGAATAGAAATCCCAGAAAGGAACCCACAAACCTATGGCCAACTAATCTTTGACAAAGCAGGAAAGAATATTCAATGTAATAAAGACAGTCTCTTCAGCAAATGGTGTTGGGGAAATTGGACAGTGACTTGCAGAAAAGTGAACCTGGACCACTTTCTTACACCATACACAGAAATAAACTCATAATGGATGAAAGGCCTAAATGTAAAACAAGAAGCCATCAAAATTCTCGAGGAGAAAGTAGGCAAAAACCTCTGACCTCAGCCAAACTCACTTCTTACTCAACAAGTCTCTGGAGTCAAGGGAAACAAAAGCAAAAATGAACTACAGGGACCTCATCAAAATAAAAACTTCTGCACAGGGAAGGAAACAATCAGCAAAGCAAAATTATAAGGTAACTGACAGAATGAGACAAGTACTTGCAAATGACATTTCAGATAAAGGGTTATAATCCAAAATCTATAAAGAACGTATCAAACTCAACACCCAACAATGAAATAATCCAGTGAAGAAATGGGCAAAAGACATGAATAGACACTTCTCCAAAGAAGACATCCAGAAGGCCAACCAACATTAGTCTTCAGGGAAATACAAATCAAAACTACAATGAGGTATCACCTCACACCTGTCAGAATGGCTAACATTAACAACTCAGGCAACAATAGATGTTGGCACTGCTGGTGGGAATGTAAACTGGTGCCGCCACTGTGGAAAATAGTGAGGAGGTTCCTCAAAAAATTAAAAATAGAACTACCTATGACCCAGCAATTGCACTACTGGGTATTTATCCAAGGGATACAGGTATACTGTTTTGAAGGGGCACATACACCTCAACATGTATAGCAGTGCTATTGACAATAGCCAACTCACGGAAAGAGCCCAAAAGTCCATTGAAAGATGAATAAATAAAGAAGATGTGGTATACAAATATAATAAATATGTATAAATATAATGTAATATATAATAAAATGATAATTTATTATAATAAAAATTATATATATATAATGGAGTGTTACTCAGCAATCAAAAAGAATGAAATCTTGCCATTTGCAACTATGTGGATGGAACTAGAGGGTGTTGTGCTAAGCGAAATTAGAGAAAAACAAATATCATATGACTTCACTCATATGAGAAATTTAAGATACAAAGCAGATGAAGGGAAGGGAAGAGAAGGGAAACAAAATATAAACAGGGAAG